>NC_045546.1:62311003-62561003 GCF_009769535.1 Thamnophis elegans | reverse complement strand
CTTTTTGCTAGTCAGCTAACTAAGGTATGTAGGAAGCACACCACAATAGTAGTGGGGGATTTTAACTAACCTGACATCAACTGGGAAACAAACTCTGCACCAAGTGGAAGATCCAACAGGTTCCTAACAAACCTAGCAGACAACTTTGTTTCCCAAAAAGTAGAGAAGGGAACAAGGGGATCGGCCATATTGGACTTAACTCTCACTAACAGAGAGGAAATGATAGAAGGTGTTGAAGCCACAGGAATCCTGGGGGCAAGTGACCATGCAATATTGGAATTCAACTATGCAAACACAAGTAGTAGAACAAAGTCAAACTAGAGTCTTGGATTTTAAGAGAGCTAATTTCAATAAACTTAGAGAGACCTTGGGAAAAATTCTTTGGATGAGAATCCTCAAGGAGAAAACAACTCAAGAAGCTTGGGAAATTTTGAAAAATGAGATTACAAAAGCCCAGGCTAACACAATACCAATGAAGAAGAAAAATAACAGCTCCCTAAAGAAACCAGCATGACTACATAAAGAACTCTCTGACAAATTGAAAGATAAAAAAGATAAGTATAAAAAGTGGAAAGAGGGGGACATAACTAAGGCAGAATATCAGCAAATAGCCCGAGCATGTAAAGATGAAGTGAGGAAAGCTAAGGCTCACAATGAAGAAAGGCTTGCCACAAAAGTAAAAAATAACAAAAAAAGCTTCTTCCAACATGTTAAAAACAAGAAAAAGGTTAAGGAAACAATTTGTCCATTGCTGGGAGAAAGTGGCAAGAAGGTGACAAGCAACAGGGAGAAAGCAGAACTATTTAACTCACGTTTTGCATCTGTCTTTACACATGACTATCCAACCTATCAAAAACAGCACCACAAAAATCAGATTAAGAACACAAATTGAAATAGGGAAGGAAACAGTAAGTGGGCATCTGTCTACAAATCACCAGGACCAGATGGATTACACTCCAGGGTTATGAAGGAACTGGCAGACGAGATCTCAGAACCGCTGAACTATCTTCCAGAGATCCTGGAGTACTGAGGAACTAGCAGAGGACTGGAAAAGAGCTGATGTGGTTCCCATCTTCAAAAAAGGGGGAAAAAACAGACCCAGGAAACTACAGACCCATCAGCCTGACCTCAATACCAGGGAAGATTCTGGAAAAGATAATCAATGAATTAACGAGCATCTAGAAGCAAACAAAGTAATAGCCAAACGCCAACATGAGTTTGTCAAAAACAGATCATGCCAGACTAATCTTATTGCATTCTTTGACAATGTGACAAAATTAGTGGACCAGAGGAATGCTGTCGATATAGTTTACTTGGACTTCAGTAAAGCATTTGATAAGGTAGACCATAACCTACTACTAGATAAAGTAGAAGAATGTGGGTTAGACAGCATCACCACCAGATGGATTCGTAACTGGCTGACCAACCGCACTCAACATGTAGTTGTCAATGGAACTGCAGCTTCATGAAGGGAAGTATGCAGTGGAGTATCCCAAGGCTCTGTTTTAAGCCCAGTACTCTTCAATATCTTCATCAATGATTTGGATGAGGGAATAAATGGGGAACTCATCAAATTTGCAGATGACACCAAGCTGGCAGGAATAGCCAACACTCCAGAAGATAGGCTTAAGATACAGAAGGATGTTGACAAACTTGAACATTGGGCACTATCTAATAAAATGAAATTCAATGGTGAAAAGAGTAAGGTTCTACATTTAGGCAAGAAAAACAAAATGCATAGGTACAGTATAGGTGGTACCTTGCTCAACAGTAGTAACTGTGAAAGGGATCTTGGAGTCCTAGTGGACAACCATTTAAATATGAGCCAGCAGTGTGCAGCAGCTGCCAAAAAAGCTAACACAGTTCTAGGCTGCATAAACAGAGGGATAGAATCAAGATCACATGAAATGTTAATACCACTTTATAATGCCTTGGTAAGGCCACACTTGGAATACTGCATTCAGTTTTGGTCGCCACAATGTAGAAAAGATGTGGAGACTCTAGAAAGAGTGCAGAGAAGAGCAACAAAGATGATTAGGGGACTGGAGACTAAAACATATGAAGAACGGTTGCAGGAACTGGGTATGTCTAGTTTAATAGAAAGAAGGACTAGGGGAGACATGATAGCAGTGTTCCAATATCTCAGGGGTTGCCACAAAGAAGAGGGAGTCAAACTATTCTCCAAGGCACCTGAGGGTAGGACAAGAAGCAATGGATGGAAGCTAGTCAAGGAGAGAAGCAACTTAGAATTGAGGAGAAATTTCCTGACAGTTAGAACAATTAATCAGTGGAACAACTTGCCTCCAGAAGTTGTGAATGCCTCAACATTGGAAGTCTTTAAGAAGATGTTGGATAGCCATTTGTCTGAAATGGTATAGGGTTTCCTGCCTAGGCAGGGGGTTGGACTAGAAGACCTCCAAGGTCCCTTCCAACTCTGCTATTGTATTGTATTGTATTGTATTATGTATTGTACATTGTTACAAGACATGCTGAGGTATACTATAAGATGGAAATCATATATGAGCAATGCACAGAGCTGTATGAAAATTATACCCCTTCATATAGATTTAAAATCATTGAGGAAGCCTTATTTTTCCCTTATGATGAAATCATAGCTCCCTCAAAGCTTATGTTTCTGTTTGGAGGTCTAGGCCTAACAGGTTTGCCTTATGTGTGGAAGGGGAGATGTGCAATTGGATATGTTAAAATTCCGCCCCACATGAGACTGCTACAAATAAGGCAAAAGAGAAATGTGGCTGGACCTCTAAAGCCTGGAAGTCTTACACCAATAGCGCTTGAACTGAACAAGAGAAAGGAAAATGTCTTTTTTGATTTAATGCAAATAACGTTGAATAGCTCATATTTTTGTGTAAAAAGGAGAGACTACAGTCTCTGATAGAATGATAATATGTTTTGTGGAAGTATCAGTGCCTGGAAATCATCATACAACCTAATAACTATAATCTCTCACATAATCACTATTTTTGGAGTCCACACAAGCCCAATAAGTGGACTCATCAGAAAAAACTGGTGAGAGTTGAAAACAATATTGCCTGCTTATGATTGTGTACATTACACGCCTCCTGAGGAAAGACGAGAAACATCATCTATGTGCAAGTGCCCACTGAACATGTTTTAGCTTGCACTGTAGTGGAAGAGGCTGCAGGGCCAGGGTTACAGTTACCTAGGGATGATTTTTATTCTATGGCTTGCATGTTTATGCATGCTTATCTTCGCATGTCATAAGAGGTCCATACACTATTGGATGCTTGACTACTCATATGGTAATTACTCATTGCAATAGACTGATAGACTGTTTTTTATTATGAGAGGATGAATCAAAATTTTTATAATAAGAATAGAGAATCACCTAAGAAAATAATGCCTCCGCCTACACATCCTATACATCATGCACATGATGTACACAATACTCATCCTAAGCATGATAACGATGATATCACAGCAGGTACAGAACCTGTGGATGGAACACATGCACATGAACATCTAGTTCATGCACCTGATGGTGGAAGGGAACATGAACATGTGGAACCACCTATAGGGGGACAAGAGTCACATGTTGTTATATAGCCAGGTGCACATCCTGTAAGATGGTCTATAACACCAGTGAATATTACCAGAAGTGCGGTATGGGGTGGGGGAGAGATGCATAATGCTTGCCATCATGCTCGTGCCTTGGATGAGAGTGCATCGATGAACCTTCATCAGCAATAGCTGCTTTAGCTGATGATATGGGTGTGTGACCAGACCGGAGTGACAATTGATTAGGACTTTGAAAAACTTTGTTGTGTAAAGGTTGGAAGTTGTTTCAACTCCTTGAAACAGCTAAATTCAGCTAAGCCGGATACTTTGCACAATATAACTATACATTGAACACGTCACTGAAAGTTCTGTTTATGATGCAAGAGATTGAGAATTAATTCACCTGAAGTTACCCAGATAACTGTCCTTATTGGAGAGAGGGTGAATTGAGAGAATAAGGCTAGAACCTTGAATTATTTGGATAAATTAGATGAGGTTATTTGAGGAACCTGATAGACTCCATCTTGAATATCTGACTAGCCAGCAAGCTTTTCTGAAAAATCACAGCCTGGAATGAAATCCTAGGGTCAGCATGACCTGCTCAGAAATAACCTAATAGCTTGGAAACTCCCTATGTAACGGAGTAACAGGACATGTTTTGCAGGAAGCCGGTAATGACCCTGGGAAAGTGAGGTCCTTTGGGGCTTCTGAACACGTATGCTTTCGGAATGTTTGGAGAATTTCCATGTACTTTGCACTTGTATTTTGTGCACACAATTGTATTTTCTGTATCCAAGTTATGACGCATATGATACATCATTTTGTGTATTTAAGGTGCGCCTATGCACCTTGTAAGGATTCTTATTTGCTTGGGAATCCACCTGCACAGGTGTAATAAAATAGCTGCTTTCTGTTACCATAGCCCCCTTGACCATTTTTTGCTATGAAGAAATTATATCTGGGATATTTTTCTCACATCAGTATTTTTTTCTAAGGAGAATCTCGCAATAGTATCCAACTTGCTATATAAGCTTATGTAATTGCACTATGCATCTCATATTAATTTATGATATTACATGACATAGTATCAGGGACGTGCAGTCACTAGAGGCAAGGGAGGCGGAGCCTCACCAGTCTCCTCAGGAAAAAGAAAGAAATTTAAATATATTTTTTTAAATAATTAAAGCCAAGATAGTTGCTACCAGATTCCAGCTCACAGTGGCTTGGTGTCTGCTTAGTGTTAACCAAAGCAGGAGGCGAGAAAACTCGGGGCCTCTTTTCCATAAGGAATTTTTCGCCTTCTAAAAGTTAATAAAGAGTTAAAAGGCAAAGAAGTTCAGATGGAAAAGAGGCACTAATTCTCCCGCCTCCTGATTTGGAAGCAGCCAATCGTGTCTTCTTGAGCACGCTTACGTTGGGCGGGGCGTGCTTCAGAGGAGAGAGGAGTGGGCGAGAAGGAGGAGGCTGCCACTTTGCTGCAGACCTGGGCGCTTGGTGGCTCCCGCGATGCAAAGTGCCCCACCATCCCCGATGCTGCTGCCCGCTGCCCCGGCCTGCTTCTCCAGGCTCTGCCGCTGGAAGTCCCGGATCGCCTCTGGGGGAAGGCTGGGTGAGAAGCGGAGCGAAGCTTCTCTGCAGCCTCCCGGCACTGCCCAGAGGCTCTTGCAGGAGCACGTGTCAGCGGCCGGCGGCCTGGAGTGGCCCCGGCTGTGAGACAAGGGAGCACTTAAAGCAGCCGCTGCCGCCACCGCCCATCCTTCACCCGGTGGGGCGGTGGTGGCGGCAGCGGCAGCGGCTACTTTAAGTGCTCCCTTGTCTCACAGCCGGGGCCGCTCCAGGCCACCAGCCGCTGACACTGGCTCCTGCAAGAGCCTCTGGGCAGCGCCGGGAGGCCACAGAGAAGCTTCGCTCCGTTTTTCACTCAGCCTTCCCCCAGAGGCGATCCGGGACTTCCAATAGCAGTAGCAGTAGACTTATATACCGCTTCATAGGGCTTTCAGCCCTCTCTAAGCGGTTTACAGAGAGTCAGCATATTGCCCCCAACAATCTGGGTCCTCATTTTACCCACCTCGGAAGGATGGAAGGCTGAGTCAACCCTGAGCCGGTGAGATTTGAACCGCTGAACTGCTGATCTAGCAGTAGCCTGCAGTGCTGCATTTAACCACTGCGCCACCTCGGCTCTTCAGCTCCAGCGGCGGAGCTTGGAGAAGCAGCGGACGCAGGCCGGGACAACGGGGGGGGGCAGCGGGGCACTTTGCATCGCGGGAGCCACCAAGTGCCTTTGCTGCAGACCCGGGCGCTTGGTTGCTTCCGCGATGCAAATTCCCCCCCCCCGCCGAGGCCGACCGCTGCCCTGCTGAGCCTCACCAGGTTATCAACCTCACCGCACGTCATTGTTATTCTTGGCATTTGGATGGCCACTCTGGAGATAAACTAGAGAAGCTTTTTATTTCATTCAGCACACCTCCTTATGCAGGACATAGGAGGAGCTATTTAAGTGCCATTGGGTGCTTGAAATCAGGATAGAAATAATTACCTCTGGCAGAAAGGAATCAAGTCAAGATTGGAGATTTTATTCCCGGCAGGGACGTGCAGGCAGGGGAGGCAGGGGAGGCGGGGCCAGTGTCATGAGGAAAATAAAAGAAAAATTTAAATAATTAAAAAGACTAAGGTAGTTGCTGCCAGACTCCAGAGTCACAGTGGATGATTCTGAGTCTGCTTAGTGCTAACCGCAGGGGGAGGCGAGAGAACTACGGGCATCCTTTGCATAAGGAATTTTTCACCTTTTAACCCTTGCTCAGAGTTAAGCAAGGGTTAAAAGGTGAAAAATTCCTTATGCAAAGGAGGCACATAGTTCTCCGCCTCCTGATCTGGGAGCAGCAAATCGTGCCTAAGTTGCTTTTTTTATTTAATTTTTTACATTTTCATCATGGTGGGCGGACAAGAGGAGAGTCGAAATCCACAGCTGGAAAAGGTATGTGGATCGGACGGGGGGAGGGGGGAATTCAAAATTATTGTAATTTAATTTGTAATTTTTTTGTGAGTAATTTATGTGTTTACGTGTGTTTCTTTCTTACCTTCACTCAAACAAACTCTCAATTTGAGAGAGTTTGTTTGAGAAGAGAAGGGCAGCCCTCTCCCCCCCCCACTGGGAGCCCCGTCCTGCTCCCCTCTCCCTTTCCTCCTCCTCCTCTCCCCTTTCTTTGCCAGCTGCCGCCTTGCCCCCGCCCCCGCTGTGTCCAACAGGCCAGGCGGCACGCGTTTATGTCCACCATAAACGCGAGCTGCCTGTCCTGTTGGACACAGCGGTGGGGACGTTGCTTCTTGCTGCCGCCGCGCTCTTGCCTCACCAACCATAATTCTCACCGCACGTCACTGCATAGTATATCTCAAAAATTTTTAGATCATATTACAATAAAATGTTATTTATTTTCAAATAAACAAACTGTGCAAGATAGACATACTTAATTTTTTTTTTACTTTATGTAAAATGTGTAAAAATGTACATTCTAATTTTTCCATGCAAAGAGCAGACTTGTAAGAAGGCAAAGAAGTCAATTGATGTTTTCTCAAAAATGTCATTTTTAAGACATAGATAGGTAACTTATGCATGAAGTAAGATTTATAGGATAATTGTACTTCCGGCGCCTGGGAAGCCTGATCTGCAAGCTCTGCAGTCAGCTCCGACCTCTCCCTGTCGGAGGGTCCATAGACCCCCTGAAGGGGGGGTGAAGTAAGGTGGGACCATTTGGCAGGTGTCCTCCGTGACTGGGAAAGCCCCCTCACCTGACAATGAGGAACAGCGGCAGCCCAAATGGCTGCCATGAAACCAGGGACAGCCTGAATACCCAAGACAGTGCTAGAGAGGAGAAAGTGAATGGAGTGTGAACTGGGTAAGAAAATACTTTTTATTGGAAGTTGACCCCAGAAATCCAAGGGGGAAGCATCTTTAAAGCTATTTGTTGAAGCTGCGAATGGACACACAGGAAAAATACCGGAGAATTGAAGGAGAAACTCTGCTTTTTAAATAATAAATAGAAACTTGGTTTCTCAAAGCTAAAAGACGTGGCATTGAGAGCATTTTAAAATACTGGAATTAAAATTCCAAACTTCTCTTTACAAAAATTGCTGAATTGCTCAATTATTGGATTTATAATTTAAGAATAATTTGAATAATTGCTAAAATAATTGAAATTGGAAGTCAACACTATTGCAGAGGTTGAAGCAGACAGAAGTGAGAGTGCCATCTGCTGACGAAAAGGAAAATATGCAAATTTGAAAATCACTATTAAAAAAAAACAACCCTGGAAATATCGGTTAAATACAGACCTATTCTAAGACTACTAGGGATCTGATTATTAACTAATGACTTCAGTTAAGAGTCCCTCAACATAATTTAATATTATTGAACATATAAAGTAATTTGAAGAGAATGGCAGTTGGTCCTACCTGAACTGCATGTTTCGAAGAAGGCGTGGGAGGAGTAACACATGGGTATTAACCCAGCCCTTTTGCCCTGGAGACTGAGGTAATTCTTTGAGGCCACACCTCCGTTCCTCCTTCTGACCTCCCAGATTAACCGATGGATCGTAGCAGAGCACCTGGAAGGAAAGGACAGACACAGCACAAGCACGTATCCTTCCAGCCTGGCCCTGACTGACCACTGAACGAACTCAGGCCCCTGGTGCGGTGTGCCTTAAGAGGGGGGGAAGTGACTCCTCCCACACCTTCTTTGAAACATGCAGTTCAGGTAGGACCAACTGCTAGTTTCCGAAGTGAGGCGTGGGAGGAGTAACACATGGGACATACCAAAGCAAGATGTCCTAGGGAGGGATCAATGGGCCTGAACCCCTTGAGAGTCTAGGACTCCCTGCAGAACCCTCCTACCAAAGGCTGCTTCCACAGAGGGGTAAGCATCTAGCTGGTAATGCCTAATGAAAGGCGAAGGAGAAGACCAGGCGGCAGCCCGGCAGATCTCCTCTATGGGAACCTGGGTGGCCCAGGCTGCTGAGGTGACCACACTTCTGGTGGAGTGCGCTGTGATGCCCTCTGGGACCTGAAGTCCCCGTGCCTTGTAGGCCGGTGAGATGGCCGCTCTGATCCACCTGCTAATGGTGGCCGGGGAAACTTTGGCTCCCCGGGTGGACGGCTGAAAGGACATGAAGAGGGCCTCTGACTGCCTAAAGGGCACCGTGCGCTTCAGATAAATGCGCAAGGCTCTTCTGACGTCTAACCTGTGCCAAGATCTTTCCCTATCCCTGGAGGGCTGCGGGCAGAAGTCCGACAAAACTATCTCTAAAGCCCTGTGGGAGAATTGACCTTGGGCATGAACGCGGGATCCAGTCTAAGAATGACCCGGGTCTCCAGAAAGGTGCAGAGGTCCACTCTGCTGGAAAGAGCGTTGATCTCAGATACTCTCCTGGCTGAGATGATGGCAACCAGGAAGACGATCTTAAGGGTAAGGAATTATAGAGAAACCTCCCTCAAGGGTTCGAATAGTGCCTCCATCAAAGCCTGGAGGACCGTGGGTAGGTCCCAGGTAGGGAATCGATGGGCCACTGGGGGTTTCAGTTTCGCTGCTCCCTTAAGGAAGCGCCTGAGGACTGGATGTTGGGACAAAGGTGGTGTGTCCACCACCACCCCCAGGATCGTGGAGAGAGCAGAGACCTGTCTCCTAAGCGTGCTGGGGGCCAGACCCTTCTCCAGACCTTCCTGTAGGAAGTCCAGAACCTGGGGCACAGAAGCCGAGGCTGGTACGATGTCCTTTGTTTGACACCATTCAGCGAAGGCAACCCAGGAGGCGTTGTAGATGCGAGTGGTGGACTGCCTCCTGGATGCCTCAACGGTCCTAATGACCTTTGTGGAAAATTGTGCCCCTCTCAGCTGTTCCCGCTCAAGCGCCAGACGGTCAGATGGAGCCACTCCGGATCCGGATGCTCCGGTGACCCCTGGTGTAGGGACACCTCCCCCAGGGGGATCCTCCAGTGAGGAGCTGAGGACAGCTCCACCAAGTCTGCTAGCCAGGGGCAACGTGGCCAGAAGGGAGCCACTAGAATCATCTCTGCTTCCTCTGACACCAGTCTCCTCAGAACCCTGGGAATGAGGAGAGGGGGGGGGGAAAGTGTAAAGACCTGGTGGCCATCTGCAGCGAAGGGCGTCTGTGTCCATGGCTCCTCTGGATGGGAACCTCGATACGAAGCTCGGCAGCTGGGCATTCGCTGGGGTTGCGAAAAGATCCACCGACGGGTGCCCAAACCTCTTGCAGATCTGCAGGAAGACGCTGGAATGGAGCTGCCACTCTCCATTGTCGACCGTCTCCCTGCTGAGCCAATCTGCTTGCTGGTTCTCTGTCCCGGAGATGTGTTCCGCTCTGATGGACTGGAGATGCCTCTCTGCCCAGTTCCCTAATCGGAGGGCCTCGTTGCGAAGAGCCTTGGAGTGGATGCCCCCTTGTTTGTTCACGTGGCCGTTGGCTGCCACATTGTCCGTTAGGACCAGGACATGATGACCGGTCACTGTGGTCTTGAAGTGGCGTAGGGCCAGGTGGATGGCCCTGAGCTCCAACCAGTTTATGTTGTTGCGCAGATCTATTGGAGTCCAGCGGCTCTGGGCTATCTGGGCCTCCAGGTGTGCTCCCCAGCTGAACAGGCTCGTGTCCATCGTGAGTACCTTCCTTGCTGGTTCCTTGAAGAGGGATCCCTTGTCTAATGCTGGGGTCAGCTACCAACGGAGCGAGAGCAGCACCTGGGGCGACACTCAAACCTTGAAGTTGGCGTCGCTTGTCCCGGCCTTCTGGTATGGAAGCAGGAACCATTGAAGCTCCCTGGTGTGTAGGCGAGCCCAAGGCACGATCCCTATACAAGAAATGAATTTCCCAAGGAGCCTGGAAAGAAGAACTACAGGGACAGAGCGTAATTTGCGAACTTCATGAATGAGCTTCACAAAGCTGTCCTTTCGATCCTGGGAAAGGAAAACCTCCCCAGACACCGAATCTATAATAGACCCTAAGTGCAGGAGCCTGGTAGATGAGACCAGGTGATTCTTCTCTAAGTTGAGAGAGAACCCTAGGGACCTGAGAGTGTTGATGGTGGTCCCCAGGTCCTGCCTGGCAGTGTCTGGGGACCTGGCTAGGACGAAGATGTCATCTAGGTAACAAAAAAGTCAGACTGGGAAGGAGTGCAGGTGACCTGCAGCCGCGGCCAGCTTCTTGGTAAAGGTCCTGGGAGCTGAGGCCAGCCCAAAGGACAGGGCGCTATATTGAAAGTAATTGCCCTCGTGGGAAAATCTAAGGAACCTGCGATGTTCTGGGGCGATTCTGATGTGAAGGTAGGCCTCCGTGAGGTCGATGGAGGCCAAGAAGTCGCCCTGTCAGATGCCCTCTAAGATGGATTTCAGGGAGGCCATCTTGAACCTATGGTAGACCACCCTGGAATTGAGTAGTTTAAGATCCAGGATGACTCTCCACCCCGCTGAACTCTTGGGGACCAGAAACAGGTTCGAATAGAATCCGGAAGGTAGGATTGAGGTTATAGAACCTCCGCTCATTGCCCCCCCCCCCCGGATTAGGAAAAGATCCTGCCTTAACCCACTGAGATTTAAGGACCTCCAAGAACATCTCTGAAGTGGGGATCTCCTCCTTCTCTACTGGGGGTCTATGGAAGGGTCCCTTCTTGCTACTCCCGCTAATACTAGGTGTGGCAGTCACCGGCCTGGGATCTGGGGGAGTATCCAGGTCTGCTGTGGCCCTGGCCTTACGGAGTAAGGAGCTGAACAAGGAAGGGGGGGAAAGGCCAGTGATGTTGGGGGCCTCAGGAGCCTGGGCATCCTCATCCTCAGAAAACCCCACCTCCTTCAACTCCCCCTAGTCTAAATTTGAAGCTTCACTGGCAGTCGAAGGGGAGGAAGACCTGGGCTCTCTTGTAGCAGGGGCTCTGGAATGGCTCTGATGATCCCTCGGCTGGTTCCGGGAAGACCTATGCTTAGACCCCTGGGGCTGATGCTTCATCCCAGAAGCAATCCCTTGAGCTATGGCCCTGGCTAAAACCTCCTGAAAGGTATTAGGGAACTCTGGAAGGGAGGGACGGAGCTCTGGAGGCTGTAGGAAGTCCCCTGCCTCTGGGGATTGCCGTGCCAGCCTGTGCCTTGCAGGGCTGGGAGCCCTGCACCCAAAGGGATCACCCCTAGTCTCAGATGGGTGGGCAGGCAAAAGGGGGGGGCATAAAGAACTGTGCCCTCTGCCTGAGCTCCTAGGAGAGCCAGGGGGGGCCCAGGGCCTCTACCAGCGTAGGCAGCCTGCGGGGGGAGCATGACCTGGAAGGGGATGGGCTGATGGTCGCCCTAAACCTTCTTGTGGAGGCCCTGGTAACTCTACCCCCTTAGTATGGGTCTCCTTCCTGGATGCCCTGGGGGTGCTTCTCCTGGCGGGGGATCTCCCTCTGGTGACCTGGGAAGCTCCTCTAGAGGTCCCTCGGCTGGATCCATCCCCTGGGGATCTAGGCTCAGCACCCCCGCTCCTCACCGCCTCCGCCATGCAATTTATGGTTCTGCCGATCACCCCTCCTCACTCTCTGCCGGCTCAGCTGCTTTGCGCGATGCTCTTCTAGCTCGCGCTTCCTTCCCCAGCCGTCGACCCACGGCTCGAGTGCCAGCGCGCACCGAAATCCAGGCCCCTCTGCGGATCACCGGCAGAATGGGGGCCGCTCTAGGCCTCTTCCGGCCTCCTCTGGCCTCCTCGGTGCTTCTTGAGTGCTCTCGGCGACCGTAGAAGGTACGCCGGTCATGCACTCACCCACGTGCTCAAGATGACGGGGGCAAGATGGCGACCGCTGACCTGCGGCCCAAGCTTCTCCTGTAGCTGGGGAGTGTTGGGGCGATCCCTACCGGATCCACGGTCCTCTGGAGGCCTGTGTCAGACTGCTGTAAGCCAAAAGGCCTCTCCACGCACTCTGATCGGTGCGGAGGCTCCTTCCCCTCTTACGCAACCGTCCGGCCACCTGGGGAGCGCATGCATGCTAGCAAGGCAGCAAGGCTTTCGCTAGCAGCGCTGAGCACGATCGAGGAGGAATGCAGCAATCAGATGGCTTCTTGAAGGTAAAAAACGCTAGAAGGAAAAAAATTTACACAAAAAAACCCTAGTCTTCCTAGGTGAGGGAGAGTCAGGAAAAACACTCCTTCTGGGCTGGAGACTGAGGTTAATCTGGGAGGTCAGAAGGAGGAACGGAGGTGTGGCCTCGAAGAATTACCTCAGTCTCCAGGGCAAAAGGGCTGGGTTAATACCCATGTGTTACTTCTCCCACACCTCACTTCGGAAACACAGGAAGAGAATAGGGAAAAGAGATAGGGGGTGGAATGGATAGTTCTGGAATTAGACAGTGGGAAAAGGTAGAGTTGGGAGGAAAAGTTAGATTGCATAGGCAAATAGAGGGAATAAAAGCTCCAAGGGACAAATATGGGAGGAAAATAAGATTAAAAGTTTGGAAGCGGGTAAGAGATGAAGGATAAGGGAAAATAGAGTAAAAGAATAATTGTATGAACATACTTCAATAATGTGTATTAATACCAGAATTATACAGCTTGGATTATTATTTTAGCAGTGTGATAGATAGGATAGGATAATATTGTAATATAAATGGATATGAAGAATGGGAAAAATAGACTTTGAATGACTGTACTACTAAATATATATAAAAATATGAATAACAGTGGAACAAGGGACAATTAGGGAGATAGATGATAGATAGATAGATAGATAGATAGATAGATAGATAGATAGATATAGATAGATAGAAAGATAGAAAGAAAGAAAGAAAGAAAGAAAGAAAGAAAGATAGATAGATAGATAGATAGATAGATAGATAGATAGATAGATACACACACACATACATATGTATTAATAGTAGAATTATATGGATTGAAGAACTGGAAAGAACATGAATAGAAATACTTTAAATATAAAAAGGATTGTGATTGATACTAAAACTGTATAAGGAGATCTTGGAAAAATGGAAGAATGAAAGATAGAATGCTGATTTAACTATGGAAATATGAATGACAAAATAGGTGGAAAACACATCTTTGAATACCATAGTGATATGAAAAGGGAAAAAAGTTAAAATAGGGATAGAAAATAGTCGGGAAAATAATTATTATATATTAATATGTTAAGATATACAAAAGGACAGAAAGATGGTTCAGAAAGGAAGGGTGATAATAAAAGACTTATATAAATAATATGAAACAATGGAAATGAAATGTAACATCTAGGAATAAGATTATGTTTATGTGTACTGAAATGTATGTTACCCAGTTACCACACCATTCATGCATGGATATGTAGAAAGAATATAAAAATAAAAATTTGATTGAAAAAAAAGTTTTATAGGATAATGTTTTTCAACCTATTTGTTTCTTCAACCTCCTGAAAAACTTTAAGTTACTTTAAATGTTGTATATACATTATGCATTGTTTTTTTTCTGTAAAATCATCTAGTTACGAATCCTGTTTCTCTCTGTTTTTTTTCATCTCCACTTGGAAAAATCATGACTTCAGTTGTAAAGGCAGTTGATGATGAAAAAGCTTTAAGATAATGATTGGATGTACACATAAAGAATTAAAGTAGTTTAACATGATGTGAAGTGCAGTTGATGTGGACTTGCAGGGGCGGTTTGGAGAACTAAGACGTCATTGTAAAAACAGAGCTGATGATCACGCAAAGACCAAGTAACCAGTGAATAAATAAGTATCATGGGACCTCTCCAGAGAAGGAGAGGATGAGAGGTCACCCATATATCCTCCACACAGCTACTACCTGCCCACAGGACAACAGTTTTCCAGGTTGAGGACCAGGAGAAAAATGGATTAGCCAACTTGCTTGCAACCACAGTTGAACTTTTTAAAGGGCTCTTAAGTTTGCAAACCTCACTTTCTAATCACTTTAGGATATGCCTATTAACCATTTTAAAGCCATTAAAGACCTTTAGAATAACAAGTTTGAAAAGTCTTCATTGGATTAGTTTATCTTCAAAGCTGAACAAAAAGAAATTTCCAAATTATAAGCTTAAGAATGTATTATTTTCAGACCATACAGAAGAGATACAAACAAACAAATGAACAAACAGCAGAAAGTTGAATAAGATATTGACGTTAGAACATTATAAATGGACTAGGGTTTCAGATAAATTTGGAATATGGAAACTTTTGCAATAATACTTTGGAATCTATATACTATATAATTTCTTATCTGTCTGTCTGTAACTTTTAATTGTACATTATAGGGGAACAATTTTGGAAACTGCAATGCAAGTTGTGGCTGCTTAGCATTGCTGCAATGATGTGGTTAGCTGTGGTTATGTAATTGTCATTTCCAGTGCTCCATACTAGCTTCCCACAAGGAAAGTCAATGGCTTTTTTGCCTGCCTATGATCATTCTGTTCCTCTGTTTGGATAAAGGATCATTCTGTTCCTCTGTTTGGAAAGAGTTTAGATAGACGAAAAATACAAGCCTATAAAATACAAAATGTTATAATAATGAAAATACCAAAGGAGAATTTTGAAGAATGGAGTCAAAAATTACTGGCCACAATATCAGCAATGTCAGTAGATATGTACTTCCATGGATAAGCTATGTCCAAAAGGACATGTTATTTAAGAAATGACAGATATAGAAAAAAGAATTTTTGACAAAATAGAGATAGCAGTCAAAATGCTGTAGATTTATAACTGATAAGTCAAGAGAATGATTTGGAAAAGGATTTCACTGGATTGGTTGATGTTTTAAAATTTAAAGAGAAATACAAGTGACAAACCAAAAAAGTGACCTGGATAATTTTTTTCGTATTAGTTTACAAAAGAGGCTTCTTAAAGCCTTGAAGAACCCTATGAAATGGGACAACTAAGAAAAGAAATCAAATCCTATGATAGTATTTTAATGAACTAAGGATTAAGACTGTTAGAAATAAAATGAAGAAATATTTAATTGGTTTATTTGATCAAGGTTAAAACAAAAGATATTGTTATTTCTGACAACCCTTTGTGGTCTTTCTGCTGGCATCAGGACTGAAAAGATGATGCTTTATGGTTTTATTTATAAATAAAGGATGGGATATGCAATGGAGAATTGTAACCTTTTAGAGAGGGTGAATAGTCACTAAATGTGTTTGTACTTGTTTTGATGAAGATTGGATAAAGATGGGAAGACTCTTCTTTATATATTCCTTTTCCCTTTATTATATTCTGTTTCTTCTGTCTTTTTTCTCATTTTCATTGCACTTTTTATCTTTTTTCTTCTCTTTAAGTTTAAATGTGTTAGATATTATTATTGTTATAATTAAAATTCTTAGCAAAACTACAGTATATCAAAAAATGAAATGCAGCTGATATGATTTCTAAGTATTACTTTTGGGAATTATATTTAAGTCCACTATAGGAAAGAAAATGCTTTTAAACCTCCTTTGGGCTTTAGTGGAAAATATTCTTATATTCTTCAAAGAATCTGGATTATTTACTTTGCATTATTAATATTTAACAATTGTTTGTGTTTTATAAATCTATTTATATAGAGATTTATTAGGTAGCATGTGATAAAATAGATTGTCCTTGACTTATGATCATAATTGAACCCAAAGGTTCCTAAGCAAGATAGTAATTAAGTGAGTTTGGCCCCATTTTATGATCTTTTTTTGAAACAGTTGTTAAGTAAATCACTGCAATTGTTAAGTCAATAACAAAGCTGTTAAGTGAATCTGGCTTCCACATTGACTTTGCTTGTCATAAGGTCACAAAAGATGATCATGTGAACCAGGGATAATGCAACTGTCATAAATAAGAGCAAGTTGCCAAACATCCAAATTCCGATCACATGATCATGGGATACTGCAATGGTTGTTTGAAAAATGGTCATAAGTCACCACTTTTTTCAGTGGTGTAACTTTCAATAGTCACTAAACAAATAAGTGTATTCAAACTGCATAAAATTGGAAGAAACTCTGAAAAGTGGAAAAAGCAATGATATACTGATTAAGCTTAAATTATACTAAAATAGTTGATAGGAGTGATTGTTAACAGTTAAGTTTAAAAATGTTTAATAAAATGTTTAATAAAATAAGAACGGACCTTGTTTTTTGTTGTAAATACAAAATTATTGTTATTATTTTAAACTATATTCCTATCATATATAAACTGATATATGGACAAGAGTATTTTCTGGATCCTATTTACAATTAAAATACTTATTCTTCAACATTGAAAGGTAATAAACTAGCCCCAAGAATTAAATAGACTGGAGAATTTATATATTTGCAACTTAGAAATTAATATTAATTAAATAGATTAGGTATGGATGATTACAATGAAATAGGGCTAGTGTTACTGAATTATATAATTTTTAAACATATATTTGTGTCTGGGAATACATGCCTCTTATGTTTTTGTTTTATTTAATTTCTCCATAACTTTAGTACAGTTTATCTTTTTCCTGGTTTTTGTTTCTATTAATAAAAGTAATTTATAACTTCTGTACTTTGCATTTGCAAGTTTCTAGGCATTTTTGGTAAACATTACTATTTTTTGACTTCTGTGTTTCTTTAGTACTTCAGGGAATTTAGGTCAGAATTTAGTACTTGGTCATGCTTGTTGAGAACCTATGAGCAGATATCCACAGCATGCAGCCTTTCCTGCCAGATTTATTTGTTTGTTTGTTTGTTTGTCAAACATGTACAAAATAACAAGTATAGGTATGAACATATACATGAACAAAGGAAGTAAATACAGATAAATGGGGACAGTAAGACAGGGATGGTAGGCACGCTGGTGTGCTTATGCACGCTGCCTTCACAGACTTCTTAAGAATGGGGTGAAGTCCACGATAGACAGTTTGAGATTGAAGCTCTGAGGGTTTGAGGCTGTAACAATCGAGTTGGGTAGAGCATTCCAGGCATTGAGCACTCTGTTGCTGAAGTCGTATTTTCTGCAATCGAGTTTGGAGCAGTTTACCTTGAGTTTGTATTGATTGTTTGCCCGTGTATTATTGTGGTTGAAGCTGAAGAAGTCGTTGACAGGCAAAACGTTATAGCAGACAATTTTGAGTACTATGCTTAGATCAAACCACAGATGGCACAGTTCCAGATTGACCAAGCCCCAAATTTCAAGCCTGGTAGCACTGACTTTCTAGGGAGGCTAGCAGAAAAAATTGCAAATACTGATCATACGATCACAGGGCATTTGGCAACCAATCATAAATGTGAATAGGATGCTAAATTCCCTTGTAACAACCACATATATGATAGACAGAAGAGCTTTACAATCTGTAAAGCAGCCTTTCTGAGCTATCATAATTTTGAATGGTTGATAAACAATTGTAAATTGAGGATTTCCTGTATTTGTTCAATAAACCTTTAAGACTTTTTAAAGGTTTGAACTAATTTGAATTTATAACATTTTTAACATATCTAATATGTATTTTGATTATATTTACAGACCCCAAGGGAGAGAGGCATCTAAAGCGCTACTCAATTTGACTCTCTTGTTATATAATATCAATCAATCAGAAAACAGCTGGAAGGGACCTTTGAAATCTTCTAGTCCACTCCCTGCTCAGGAGGAGACCCTATACCATTTCAGACACATAAATGTCCGGTCTCTTCTTAAAAACCTCCAATAATGAAGTGCCCACAAGTTCTGAAGGCAAGCTGTTCCATGGTTAATTGTCCTCATATTAGGAAGTTTCTTCTTAATTACAGGTTGCTTCTCTCCTTGATTAATATCCATCCATTGTTTCTTGTCCTTCCATCTGCTGCTTTGGAAAATAAATTGACCCTTCCTCTTTGTGGCTGCTTCTCAAATACTGGAATACTGCTATCATGTCCCTGCTAGTCCTTCTTTTCTCTAGATTAGCCAAACCCAAATCCCACAACTGTTCTTCACATGTTTTAGTTTCCACACCTTTAATCATCTTAGTTGTTCTTCTTTGCACTTTTCCCCAAAATCTCAACATCTTTTTTGTAATGTGGTGACCAAACTGAATGCAGTATTCAGGTGTGGCTTTACTAAGGTTTTATAAAGAGGTGCTAATACTTCACATGATTTTGATTCTATGTCTCTGTTTATACAACTGAGGGTTATAGTAACTTTTTTGTCTAATACAATTTGGTTAGTCAAGGTTAACTTTAGAACTGGATGATTAGGAAAGCCTATTTTATCTAGTTCATTTTACAATAAAAGTGTCAATTTCTGAAAATATTAGTAAATGCCTTCATATAATACTATCAACACAATACAGTCTTCACTTTAAAAAATAAGAACATCGAAACATATGGTTCTAAAACCTTGTTATACTAACCTGTAACAACAGATGTATGTTCATCTCCACATGATATGTGTAAAGGCTTGTCATTTTTAAACCAAAACTTGCTAGGTACATTTTCTGCAAATTTGCTTTTCCCAAATGTGAATATAGCACCTGATTCTAAAAAGAAAATACTTAAATATTAGTCTGAAATCAATTTTATATATTTCTACTAACAACTAATTTTGCCACTTAATCTCAAAATAATGGCACTGTATACATTTCTTTTTCAAAGTCTTAATTTTGCCCTTATAGATAGAGACATTTATTCCATAATTAACTATTACTTATACCCCAATAACTATCAAATGGTATCACATAAAGTACTGGCTGGTTGATGTATGTTTCCCCTTTACATTTAGCATACAAGTAGGATGAAAATACAATATAACTGATCATTAAAGTTGCCATACACAAAACAGCACTGAACGAAGTGGCCTGTTTTTCCTTAGTCTTTTACAGAGATGAATTCTCCCTACCAATATCTTCTACCTCTTTTATACCTCTTCTATTGGCGGTATAAAAAATTACTGGTTCATTATTTAATAAGGATACAATAGAAACATAACCAGAGGATGCTGTGCTCACACTAAGAAGTATAGTAACTTCCCAAAATTTCCAGAGCACACCAAATTAATTCTTCAAAAAAGAAGAAAAAGGTAAGAGTATCCTATTGTATTCACAACCCTTTTCTACATTATTTTCAACACATATATTACAAAGTACATACAGTATGTATCCTGTAGTTCAACAATCATGAAAGGCCTTATGCTAGAACTTCTCCAAATTTTTAGAAAGAAGCAAATCAAATTGCCTTACAACAATTCTAACTAAAAACTTGAAGCCTCAAGCCCTCCTTCATCCGTTCAGTTATATATTCCGCAAAGTCAGCAACCTATGAAAATTAAGGTTATTTAAGGTAGAGTGCAGGCTAAACTTTATGCTTTTACTCCGCAAGCTGAAAAAGGAGATATACTCAGAAGACCGAGAACGGTTCCCATATTGTAAGAAGACAAAAGCCATGACTGAAATGCACCCCGCCTCCGCCCTTTGCAGCGGCGGGCTCACGAACTAAAACCTTCAAGGGCGCCTTCCGAGGAAATGAGGTCCCATTACAACAGGGCTGAGCAGCAAGCAGAGGAACAACGGGAGCGGAGAAGAGATTAGCAAGCGATGAGGCACCCGCGCTGGCTTGCTCGGCAAAGCCCGCAGATGGGGCCAGAAACGAAAGGGGGCTGCCGGCACCAATCAGCTAACTTCCCGAGGTGAGGATAGGACTCACCAGGTACCTGCTCCTCATCTTCCCCCATGACGGGCAGGAGGGGGGAGGGGGCGGGGGCGGGCTGGTAGATGGATCCGCAAGCCGCCCCGAGCCCGGAAGTAAACAAATCTTCTGCCATTAGCAACGAAGGCCGGCTCTACCATAGAGTAGTAGTAAGGCTGCATAGAGCGTAAGTGATGGACCATCCTCCCGTTGGCCTCCTTGTCGCGTCGTCCCCCCCCCCCCCGACGCAATTAATAAGGTTCAAGCTGCAGTTTAAATGTATCAGAAGCCGAGCTTCCTAAGTCAGTAAATAAACTCCTCCATAAACATTACTCAAGAGACAAGAGGCTCCGTTGTGCAAGTTCAAATACATGCCTGTAAATTAGTATGGCTAGTGGTGCAGTTAGGTAAATCTAGTTTCTGAACAAGCAGAATTGAGCATATTAGATTGAGGTACACAGATTTACTTCAGGCTGGCATGAGACCGCTGTAAAATTATCTCCTCCCCTGTATATGAAGGATCAGATGATGGAATGTATGTACAGATGAGGCCCTGGGAATCAGAGGAAGGGTCATATGTGGAGATAGGAGCCAGGTGTGGATATAATGGACATGAGTGAGGAATATGAATTCTGATAAAACATCTTTTTGCCTTAAAACACAATCAAGCAGCTTTGCTCCTTCCTGTCTCTCTCTGAGGAGGGGGTTGAGAGGGGCGGTTGCCTTGAGACTAAACTGTTCTTATATAAATATCGCTGCAGAAGGGGGGTTGTGGGGGAGTGGAGGTGTTGCCTTAGACAAAGAATTAAATACTGCTTTTCTCATGTTAAAAGAAATGTCCTGGGTTCGGCTCCAAGTGGGGAAAAAGACACTGGAGACATGGAGACTGCTTGGAAAGATGGTTTATTGGTGGACAGGATCCCATGGCTTGAGTCCTGAACAAAAAAGGTGATTCCATGCTTCAATGTTGGTGGAGAAAAGAGAAGGACTGAGATGCTGAGTCCCTGGTTTTATGCCCTCTCTGGCCTTTGATCTTGAGCTTGTATTCTGATTGGTTGTCAGACTCCCATGGGGCCATGCAGGGGCAACTCTCTAGGCTGCATTTTGAATCCAGGTTTAGTTGAGTTCTCAGATGCCCTGTGGTGAGTTGGGTAAAGGGTCAATACTAGCATGCCTTAATCCCATTTCCCTGGAACTGAAGGGGAGAACTCTTTATTATGTAAAGGAATGGCTTGGCCTTCTTAGTGGCCCATTGACAAAGTGGGTGGAGGCAGGAAGCTATAGGGAGCTATTCTCAATTTAAAACATGTTTCTTCCTTTTCACATCCAGAGAAATATAATATTCTGCCTTTTCAATATTTCCTAGGATATTTCATTTTTCTGGGAGAGGGCTTGGTGATAACTTTCCTCACTCAAAAATACGAAGGGGGTGAGGCTGCACAGTCTTAGCTAGCACTTTACCTATTAGAAAACCAATAGCCAAGATATTAGAAACAAGAATAGCTTGCTTATAAGCAAAAAAAACCAAAACCACATAGTTGACAAATGAAACTAGAACACTTTGCAAGATACCCATGACCTGGAGTAAAACACAGGTGATGAGACATTTAGCTATTTAACATAGCAAGCGTAAAGATTTAGGGGACTGTAATCCAAATAACCAATCATCTGTTATGCATGCATTATTAGTGTGTTGAAAGAAATGTCCTTCTGGGTTCATCTTCAAGTGGGGAAAAAGACACTGGAGACATGGAGGCTGCTTGGAAAGATGATTTAATGGTGGACAGGATCACATGGCTTGAGTCCTAAACAGAAAAGGTGATCACATGCTTCAGTGTTGGGAGAAGAAGAGAGAGCTAAGAAGGGGTTTACAGGTTTTTTAATAATCTGTTCAGACCCACCTGTTTCCTGTTTTTGTGTAAGATATGTATTCTGTTTGGTTGTCAGACTCCCAAAGGGCCATGCAGGGGCAACTCTCTAGGCTGTATTTTGAATCCAGGTTTGGTTGAGTTCTCAGATGCCATGTGGTGAGTGGGTAAAGGCTAATCATGCCTTAATCCCATCAACCTGGAGCTGAAGGGGAGAACTGTGTTATGTTTGTTATGTTTATTAGTCTTGTATGCCGCCCACTCCCGGAGGGGAAAGGGAATAAATAAGACAAACAACAATTTAAAATACAACAACATTCATAGTTACCGTGGGGCTGGATACTTCAACAGCCCCCGGCCTGTGGAAGCAGCCAGGACTTAGTGGCTTTACGGAAGGCCTGGAGGGTCGTAAGGGTTCGGATCTCCACGGGGAGCTCGTTCCAGAGGGCCGGAGCTGCAACAGAGAAGGCTCTCCCCCGGGGGGTCGCCAGCCGAGATTGGCTGGCAGATGGGATCCGGAGAAGGCCTAGTCTGTGCGATCGAATCGGTCTTTGGGAGGTAATTGGCACTCATTATTATGTAAAGAGATTGGTTTGGGCATCTTAATGGCCCATTGACAAAGGGCGTGAGCAGGAAGCTGCAGGGAGCTACTTTGTCTTTAAAACATGTTTCTCCTTTTCACATGCAGGGAAATATAATATTCTGCCTTTTCAATATTTCCTAGGATATTTCATTTTTCTAGGAGAGACATGGGTTTTAACTTCCTACAAGGGAAAGGGCAAAGGGTTGGATGGGACCACACTCTGACTATAAGAATTGCTATAAAACTGTAATCAGTGCCCAGGTACCTTTCCAAGGTCCCTATATCTTAGTACCAAAATAAAAGTATAATTCTGTATCATACCTTGTGTTCAGTGATTTATCGCCTTCAACACCAAGCCAGAGCCCAGTTTTGGGGACAACATATAATTGCACCCCCTCATTCTTTCTTCTTCTAAAAGAGAATTTGTCAACTAGACAGATTCTTTGGGTATTAAAAGTTTATTTACCATGTGGAATGGGAAAAAGGAATGATTACCCTTAAGATTAGTTGTTCTGTTTGCTTCACCTAACTAAAACAAATAGGATATTGGTATCAATACCCCCTGTGGGGAGGTAAATGAGTAATGAATGTCATGTCTCTGTTTTGGGAGATTGTGTACGAGGCCTACATGACACAGGAAAGGGGTCTACGTGACAGAGGAAGGCCAGGTATTTGGGGATGACCGATAAGCTGGCTAAGAGTATAAAAGACTGTAAACAACTGCCTTTCGGGGTTCAGATTTTTGCTTGACCAACTGCTGAACCTTTGCGCAAATAAACCTCTCCCTCTGACAAAGAGCTGGTTTTGTCTCATTTTCTGCTACACTTCCATTTGTAATATTTTCTGTAAAATCTTGCTTTTGCCAAACAGACACTATTGTCTCCTCCGTCCTAAATTAGTTCCTATTTCCAAAATCCATGCAGTAAGATATTGCATCCTTGTCAGGGAAGAAACAATGCCTCAATCAATAAACTATCAAGGAAGAAATCACATTTCAACCAAGACTGGCCAGGCAAGGAACTATATAAACAAGCCTCAAAACCAGTCTGCCTTTCTTGATAATGAAACATCTGCAGGAAAAGCAACCAAGCTCAGAGTATCCCAAGGACCCAACAGGTTTGAGGGGCCAATTCCATTCATCTATGCCAGTGTTTCTCAACCTTGGCGACTTGAAGTCCTGTGGACTCAACCCCCAGAATCCAGCTATTCTGGGAGTTGAAGTCTACAGGACTTCAACTTGCCAAGGTTGAGAAACACTGATCTATACAATGGTCTAGAAGAATTCCACTGTAGATTCTTATTCTAAGGTTCAGATACATTAAATAAACAACATTCCATATTGTAGCATCTTAAACAATCACTGTAAGTCTGTGATTATTATTACAGTAAGTCTAGTCTGTGAAAGTTAATGTCAAAAATGTCAAAAAAATAAATTTTATTTATTTGCTTAAAACATTAAACTCAAATGTCGCCATTTTTTTACTTCCCAGGAATGTAGCCCAAATACCATTTTAAGGGATAGATATATTAGTGAAAACTTTTTTAAAAAAAAACAAAACATTACAATAAAGCATCTATTTTATTTGGAGTTTTTATACAACGCTGTGCTTCCATCCTACTTTCCACATACTACGAGGGATTCTGTAAAAATTGAGACTAGGAATTATTTAAAATATAAAATCCTTATAAACTAACAGATAGCTTTACAGCCAGAAATACAGGTAGTCCTCAGCTTACAACCACAATTGAACCCAAATTTCTGTTGTTAAGTGAAACATTAGTTAAGTGAGTTTTGCCCCATTTTACGAGCTTTATTGCCAAAGTGGTTAAGTGAATCACTGCAGTTGATAAGTTAGTAACCTGGTTAAGTGAATCTGGCTTCCCCATTGACTTTGCTTGTCAGAAGATTACAAAAGGGGATCACAGGGGGTGACCTTGGGACACAGCAATAGTTATAAATATGAACCAACTGCCAACCATCTGAATTTTTTTTTTTTAAATATAATTTTTATTAAACATTATTACCTTTAAAAAACAAGAAGAAAAATACAACGACATAAATACAACGACATAAGCAAGACAAATCATACATAACAATATAAAGTAAAACATACAGATACAAATGCCATTTTAAACATACAACCCCCCGTCCCCCCCCCCCCCCCACGGTGACAGTCATTCACAGCCCAATTTTTTCTTTCTTTCCTCATTATTAGGTCTCTAAGCCACCTCTTCTCATTGCAAGATTCAGGGATCTATTACGGTACCTATGTTAACTTTCCCCATTTTAAGTCCCTGCTGTTCTCCTAGTCGCCCACATGTACCATAGGTTCCAGCTAAGATAATGTTCTGTTTCTCCTTTGTCCCTCAGCCAACCCGTCATTCTGTCCATTTCTGCACATTCGTAGATCTTTTTAATTATAGCATCTTCCGACGGTATAGTGGTGGATTTCCAAAATTGTGCATAGGTTATTCTTGCAGCCACAATTATATGCAGGCTCAAGTGCCATATTGAACTGCTTATGTTATCTGGTTTGATGCTTAGTAACAGGTTCTCAGGTCTCCATTCAATGTTTGCCCCGGTAACCTCTTTTAACCATTTTTTAATCCTTTTCCAATATTTCGTGGCCTCAGTACAGGACCACCAAATATGATAGAATGTGCCCTCCTTTCTTCCACATTTCCAACACAATGGAGATAACCCAGGAAACATCTTGGCTAACCTCGTTGGGGGGAAGTGCCACCTATAAACCATCTTGTATATGTTTTCTTTGAATGCAGTAGATGTTGTAAGTTTAATGGTCTTACTCCATAGATCCCACCATTTGCCCATTTCAATTTCATAACCTAGGTTTCTCTCCCATACTATTAGAAGGCTTTTGTCCATCTCTTCATTAGTATCTTGGCAGGTCAAAAATTGGTAGATCTTCGATAACATTTTCTTGTCTCCACCAAACAAGATCTTATCTAGCCCCTGAGGGTTTGGGTAGATCCCGAAACGTGCCTTATCACTTTTAAACCTGTTTCTAACCTGTAAATATTCCCACCATTCCAAATTCCTTCCCTGTTGCTCTAATTCCATTTTTGTTTTCATGTTGCCATCTTCTGTCATGATATCTTTATATGTTATGTTTCTTGTCCAATTAAATAAACTCAGATGCGTTAAGGCCTCTAATGGTGCCAACCAACACGGAACCCTAAGATAATATTTTTTCCTCATTTTTTCCCAGACCCCCATCAAAATCTTCTGAATATAATGTCCCATGAAGTACCTATGGGGGGTGTCTCTTTCTTGCCAGAGGGAGGCATGCCATCCCTGGGGGAGGTCATGTCCCTCTATAGCCAATAGGCGCCTTCTATTCAACATCACCCAATCTTTCACCCATGTCATGGTTGCTGCATTATAATATGCTTCCCAGTTGGGTACTCCGAAGCCTCCCAGTTCTCTGCGTTTTTGCAAAGTTTGGGCTTTGATTCGTGCTTTCTTGCCTTGCCATATAAACTGTGTCACTATTGTCTCCAAGGATTTAAAAAATTTTTTGTCCAATTTAGTTGGTGCCGTTTGAAACAAAAACAAAAATTTTGGTAATACATATGTCTTGACTGTCGCAATCCTGCCCATCAGAGACAATTGTTTGCTACTCCAATTAGTCATATCTTTGGATACCTGTTGTAGCAATTTCATATAGTTATCTACCTTGATAGAGGAACATCTCTCCGTCAGCCAAATTCCCAAATATTGTACTTTGTGGGCCATGTTGATCCCTAACAGGCTTTGTACTTCCCTTTTCTGGTTCAGAGTCATATTTTTAATTAACAGTTTTGTCTTCTCTTTGTTTATACGTAGCCCCACTATCCTGCCGTACTCCTCTATTTTACGTAAAAGTTGTATCCCAGACGCCATAGGGTCCTCCAGGATAAAAACAAGGTCATCGGCGAAAGCCTGGACCTTAAATTCCTGAGCTTTAGCTCGTAAACCTTTAATTTGTGTATCGCTTCTCAATATTCTAAGAAGGGGTTCTAATGTGAGGATAAACAATAGGGGGGATAGCGGGCATCCTTGTCTTGTGCCTTTACCAATCACAATGTCACCCGCCTCTTCTCCGTTTACCAATATTGTCGCGGTTTGTCGTACATAAATTGCCCGAATTGCATTTAAGAAGCTTTCTCCAAACTTCATGTTTTCTAGTTGTGACAACATAAAATTCCAATTTACCCGATCAAAAGCCTTTTGTGCGTCAAGAAACATAAAGGCCACTTGTTTATCTGGCCGAGCTTCATAATATTCTAAGGCATCCAAAATAATTCTGACATTGTCTTTCAAATGCCTTGACGGCAGGAAGCCGTTCTGATCAGGGTGTATAAATTTGTTAAGGAAAAATTTGAGTCTATCTGCCAGTATAGCTGCAAAGATTTTATAATCCACATTCAAAAGTGAAATGGGCCTATAGTTTTTAATTTGGGTACGGTCAGCTCCAACTTTAGGCAAAAGGGTTATATAAGCCTCGGCCCATGATTTCGGTGCAATAGAATCCGTCAAGACAGCATTAAATATTGCTATCATCTCTTGTCCTAAAATTTCCAAAAAAGATTTATAGATTTCAACTGGCAAACCATCCATGCCAGGAGTTTTGTTGTTTCCCATTTTTTTAACTGCCTTTTCTAGTTCCTCTAATGTTATCTTTTGGTTCAGTACCCCTTTTGCTTCATTTGAAATCTTGGGTAGATTTGCATTATCTAAAAATTCCTTAATTTGGACCTCAGAAACTTCTTCCCTACTATATAGTTGCTGAAAAAAGCCTTGGATAATTTCCTGTTTCTCCCCCTTGGTTTCTACTAATTCTCCTTTACTATTCTGCAGTTGAGCTATATACGTCTGCTCTCTCTTTCTTTTCGAAGTCTATAAGAGAGCCAGCGACCCGGTTTGTTGGCATGCTCAAAAAAGTTTTGCTTAATCCCCCTAAGTTTTCGAGCGACATCCTCCTGGTCTAAAAGAGAGATCCCATGCTTAATTCTAGCCATTTCTTCTTTTTTCCTACCATCTGAATTTTGATCACATAATTATGGGGATGCTGCAATATTCAATCCTGGATATTATGGATTGAATATTGTTAATAATTGGTGTTATTAGTAATCCCACACTTGGAATATTGAAGTTATGGTGCACTAATGAGTGATTTTTAAAATATTGAATGATAACATTTAGTAAGGGATAACGATCACAGGGTGCAGAGAAATATTAGTTATGTTTCAATGAATTAATTGGAAAATGTAAAAGGAATATGAAATGAGATTAGTATTATTGAAGTTGGAAGATTAGAACTCCATATACTATTTGTATTATTATGTGGTTAATGTTTGGTGAGATTCACAGTCTTTGGGACTGGTTGGTAGCTCAACAGCTCGAGTCCTAACCAAGGACCTAGGAACTATTAAGGTAACGTCGGAGGATAAAAGCTTTTCGAAGTAGGATGGTTTTTTGTAGAATCAGAATGTTCCAAGTCTGGTAAATTTAGAATATCCAAATAGTAAGGTAGCCCTTTAGGTGTTGCTACAAGGGATTCCAATTACAATTGGGACAACACACGATTTCTTTTTCCACAGTCGCCCAACCTCAATTTGCAAGTCCTGGTATTTTGTGATTTTTTTTCTTGCTGTTTATCTTCAATTCGTGCATCATCAGGTATTGCAATGTCAATGAACCATACTTTTTTCTTTTCAATTATTATGTCAGGTGTGTTGTGGGCCAAGTGCCTGTCAGTCTGAATTCTGAAGTCCCACAAGATCTTGACTTTCTCATTCTCTAAAACCTTTTGAACCTGATATTCCCAGTGGTTTTTGCTGTACTCAAATCCAAACTTTTGGCACAATTTCCAGTGAATGGTCTTAAAACACGCTCAGGGCGTTGTAGGTAGTCAATTTGTGAAATTTTGCCTTCTGTTTCTTTTTTCAGTGCTCCTGATCTTAACCAGTTCCAAGTTAGCTTTTGGTCAGCTTTGCCTTCAATACTTTTCAAGTATTGGCTATGCATAGCTTTGTTTTTCCAATTTTCAGCTCGCTTCTCAATTACTTCTTTCTTATATTCAGCTTTTGACTTAGCTGACCTCCTTTATTTACTTCCTTAATCATTGGTTCTTCACTTTTGTGGATGTAATCATTCAAGCTGTGTTTTTCTTCTTCCACAGTCTGTTTTACTTGAAGGATTCTTCGACCACCCTCTGCTATTGGTAGATATAATCGGTCAACATCACTCTTAGGGTGCAAAGCATGATTCATTGTCATAAGCTTCCTTTTTCTGTCCAAATTGTCCAACTCCATCTGGGTCCAGTCAATTATTCCTGCAGAGTATCGAATTACAGGTATAGCCGAGGTATTTATGGCTTTTATGATGTTTCCTCCACTCAATTTGGACTTTAATATCTTGCGAATTCGTCGAATGTACTTGGCTGAAGTTAATTCCTTGACTTTATTATGCATGAAGTCAGAGGCCTCTAAAATCCCCAAATACTTGTAGCCTTCTTCTGGTTTTACTGCCTTTATCATTTCTTCATTCTCAAGTTCTATTCCATCATCATCTATGACCTTGCCTGCTTTGGTTGCCATTGTTGCACATTTGTTAATTCCAAACTGCATACCAATGTCTTGGCTAAATTCTTTTCTGCTTTCAATTAATAAATCCAGTTCAGCTTTTGTTTTACCAAACAGCTTCAAATCATCCATGTACACCAAGTGCGAAATTTTCAGTCCTTTCTTTGCAAGTTCGTATCCATAGTTCATCTTTTTCAAAATGATTGTGAGTGGTAACATTGAGATTATTATTATCGCAACAACAGAATTGTATCACAGCGGCCAGTTGTTTCGCCGGATTTGGCATTGATTACTAGTCGGGCCCCACCCAGGGCCCTAGGACGTTGTAATAAACGTTTTTTCATAATATGCATGCAGATCCAAGCAGTGCGGCTTTTTGCATTTGACTGATGGTGATTTTGTCAATTTTTAACTGTTTTAAATGTAATTCCAGTGCTTTTGGAATAGCACCCAGTGCGCCGATTACCACTGGAATTACCACTGCTGGTTTGTGCCATAATCATTGATTTTCAATTTTTAAGTCCTGGTATTTCACGATTTTTTCATATTCCTTCTCATCGACCCTGCTATCACCTGATATTGCAATGTCTATGATTGTAACCTTGTTAGGCCCAGAAGCGAGGGGACGTTCTCTGCTGGCGGCGCCGCTCCCCCGACCTCTCTTCCTTCCGCGGCGAATCCCATGGATTCGCGAACGGACTCCACGGAAGGAAGAGAGATCGGGACAGCAGGGGGAGGCCCAGAAGCGAGGGGACGTTCTCTGCTGGCGGTGCCGCTCCCCCGACCTCTCTTCCTTCCGCGGCGAATCCCATGGATTCACGAACGGACTCCACGGAAGGAAGAGAGATCGGGACAGCAGCGGGGAGGCCCAGAAGCGAGGGGACGTTCTCTGCTGGCGTCTGCCGCTGCCACGACCTCTCTTCCTTCCGCGGCGAATCCCATGGATTCACGAACGGACTCCACGGAAGGAAGAGAGATCGGGACAGCAGGGGGAGGCCCAGAAGCCAGAGGACGTTCTCTGCTGGCGGCGCCGCTCCCCCGACCTCTCTTCCTTCCGCGGCGAATCCCATGGATTCACGAACGGACTCCACGGAAGGAAGAGAGATCGGGACAGCAGGGGGAGGCCCAGAAGCCAGAGGACATTCTCTGCTGGCGGCGCCGCTCCCCCGACCTCTCTTCCTTCCGCGGCGAATCCCATGGATTCACGAACGGACTCCACGGAAGGAAGAGAGATCGGGACAGCAGCGGGGAGGCCCAGAAGCGAGAGGACGTTCTCTGCTGGCGGCGCCACTCCCCCGACCTCTCTTCCTTCCGCGGCGAATCTCATGGATTCACGAACGGACTCCACGGAAGGAAGAGAGATCGGGACAGCAGGGGGAGGCCCAGAAGCCAGAGGACGTTCTCTGCTGGCGGCGCCGCTCCCCCGACCTCTCTTCCTTCCGCGGCGAATCTCATGGATTCACGAACGGACTCCACGGAAGGAAGAGAGATCGGGACAGCAGGGGGAGGCCCAGAAGCCAGAGGACGTTCTCTGCTGGCGGCGCCGCTCCCCCGACCTCTCTTCCTTCCGCGGCGAATCTCATGGATTCACGAACGGACTCCACGGAAGGAAGAGAGGTCGGGACAGCAGGGGGAGGCCCAGAAGCCAGAGGACGTTCTCTGCTGGCGGCGCCGCTCCCCCGACCTCTCTTCCTTCCGCAGCGAATCTCATGGATTCACGAACGGACTCCACGGAAGGAAGAGAGATCGGGACAGCAGGGGGAGGCCCAGAAGCGAGGGGACGTTCTCTGCTGGCAGCGCGGCTCCCCCGACCTCTCTTCCTTCCGCAGCGAATCCCATGGATTCACGAACGGACTCCACGGAAGGAAGAGAGATCGGGACAGCAGGGGGAGGCCCAGAAGCGAGGGGACGTTCTCTGCTGGCGGCGCCGCTCCCCCGACCTCTCTTCCTTCCGCGGCGAATCTCATGGATTCACGAACGGACTCCACGGAAGGAAGAGAGATCGGGACAGCAGCGGGGAGGCCCAGAAGCCAGAGGACGTTCTCTGCTGGCGGCGCCGCTCCCCCGACCTCTCTTCCTTCCGCGGCGAATCTCATGGATTCACGAACGGACTCCACGGAAGGAAGAGAGATCGGGACAGCAGGGGGAGGCCCAGAAGCGAGGGGACGTTCTCTGCTGGCGGCACGGCTCCCCCGACCTCTCTTCCTTCCGCAGCGAATCCCATGGATTCACGAACGGACTCCACGGAAGGAAGAGAGGTCGGGACAGCAGCGGGGAGGCCCAGAAGCGAGGGGACGTTCTCTGCTGGCGTCTGCCGCTGCCACGACCTCTCTTCCTTCCGCGGCGAATCCCATTGATTCACGAACGGACTCCACGGAAGGAAGAGAGGTCTGGTCTGGGCAGCACGCACAGAGCGGGAAAGGCAGCACCAAAGCCTGGCCGCGAGCGAGGGAGCGCGCGGCGAGCAGCGACGCCGGGCTGCTTCCTCCTCTGCCGGGGCAGGAGAGCTGGGAGCAGCCACCCGAGAACTTCCACGTGGTTCCAGAGGTTTTGCCGCCCGTTCCAGCACAGCACAGGGGCTGGCTGCGAACTCCGCAAGGGGGCTGTCTCCTTCCCCCAGCCCAGCGTCTCCCGATTCCCACGGTACCAAATTTAATGCAAAACATGATTTACTCACCACCAGTGAGTAAGCGCAGCTGCCCAAAACAAAGCCGAAATAAAATGGAGACTGGCGCATGCGTCCTCAGCTAAGGAGTCCAGCCAATCAGTGAGCTGGTTGGCCAGCTCACTGATTGGCTGAAGTCCAGCCAATCAAATCAGTGAGCGGCAGGCTGGGCTGGCTTAAATTTGTAGGTGGTAGCATAGAACAGAACGATGAGCCAGCCCAGCAGCTGATGGGCGGGAGCTGCAAGCGCCAAAAAAAGCGTGCCTTTTTAAAAAGCGGGCGGGACGCGGGAAAATGCATCAAAAAGCGGGGGTGTCCCGCCAAAAGCGGGACGTCTGGTCACCTTAGTTTCACCACATCACTACCTTGTTTATATTCAGCTTCTAAATATGACAAGAATACAGTGATCTATAACCACTATCACTATAAGGTACCCATTTTTGTACAAATGCAGTTGGAATTTATGGTTGTGGAAAATGAAAATAGCTGATTATTTAATTGCTCATGATAAAGGAATTAATTGTCTTAGGCAACAAGGAAGGCCTTTCCTCAGATGCAAGATAATCTAACACCACCACCTGGCACCATTTCTGGACTAAATTGCATCATCCTGTGCTTTAAGAAATAATGTTATATATGCTTTATTCAACTATCTGCAGGCCAGGAAGAAACTTTAAGAAAAGTGGATGTAATATGTAGACATCCAGTAACTTGGATTACTGTTTTTGATTATATGCCCCCCTCTGTCACACACCCACATTCTCACACACATGCATACTAGTGAGAAAAAAGAAGAGCTAGAAAATGAGATAATTCTCTAACTATATGTGTATGGAACATCTGCATGGATACAATATTATCATAGCAGAATAACAAAATAGCAAAGTTGGAAGGGATTTTGCAGGAAACTCTGGACAGGGGGACACTTTTTCTCCAGGAACATGATCTGACCTTTAGCAATATGAAAAAACTCTGGAATGGACCATAAGTACTGCAATCACATGCTGATCTTGTCTTCTAATGATGCAACTATGAATTTTGCAACTCAGCTAACTATTAACACTTTATCTATAGTATTTGTGTCATTACATACCTTGCTTGTAGATTTAACAAATACTAAAGATAATATAGTCTCATGATCATTTATCTTTGCTGCTTCACTGAAAACCAGAGTATTCACTATTTCATCTGGCTCTGATTAGAACATTTTCTTCTACAACTAAAAATTATCATTTGATAATATGTTTAATTTCAGATTCCTATTTAATACAGCAAATATACTCAAAATCAAGCATTCGGTACAATGTATTAGGTAAGTGTTTAAATATCTCACAGGTGAATCTTACAGGTTGTTCTTTAATATGTGCTATAAAATTTATGAGATTGATAGTCTATATCTTCACTTTTAATATTAATTTATATACCAAACTATAAAACTAAAACAAATCAATTTTATTGAAAAATAGGTATGTTGATGATATTACAGTCTTTGTCCTCTGTTTCTAGAGTATGTGATAATTGTATGTACCAGAAATAATTTGCATATGTACTTCAAATCAGTGATTTATTCTATTATTTACAAATGGTTTGACACTTTTCCTCTCTGATATAGCTGAGAAATTATATAAAATTCTTTTACAAGTGTGGGGAAGGGAGACAAATCTTAGAAAAATTAATAATATTTATTTGACATGAATCATTTTTAATTGTCTCAATATAATGTGAAAGGAAATATGGTGGCAGTAAATGTAATGTTAACTAAGTCTTGGAATAATGCTAATATGACCAAAAGAATTGAATTATAATGTCAAAAATTGTGTTGCAGTTATTCATTGGTTTTCAGTCTCTCTTGATCTCTTGTGAATATGAAAGAGGAAAATAAAAAGATACTATAGAACCAGCTTGAGAGCTCTTTAGATATATGGACTTTATATCCTATATTTCTTTGGTTTCCACCAACCCCCTTGCACATATGTGCTAGTTGTTCCCGACTTAGGGGGTGGTGCTTATCTCCATTTCAAAGCTGATGTGCCAGGCTGTCTGAAGACGTCTTTGTGGTCATGTGGCTGGCATAACTAAACACCAAAGGCACACAGAACGCTGTTACTTTCTCACCAAAGGTGGCCTCTATTTTTCGACTTGCATTTTTACATGCTTTCGAATTGCTAGGTTGGCAGAAGCTGGGACAAGTAACGGGAGCTTACACAGCAGTAGGGATTCGAACCACCACACTGCCAATCTTTCTGATCAACAAGCTCAGTGTCTTAGCCACTGAGCCACTGCATCCCTTTTATATTTCTTTGACCAAGAAGATCATTGCATAAGATTCTGAGAGCTGAAGTGTCATGTTGATAAAGGCTACAATATTATTTTGTTTTTATTTTGTCTTCATGAAACCATTGGGCGAGATCATCCGTGGTTTTGGGGTATGGTATCATCAATATGCTGATGATACCCAACTTTTCATCTCTACCCAAAACCACCCAAACGATGCTCTCGACATGATGTCCCGATGCCTGGAGGCTGTGCGGATCTGGATGGTGAGGAACAGGCTCAAGCTCAATCCCTCCAAGACTGAGTGGCTGTGGTTTCCATCATCCCCATTTGTGCATCTTGTTCCATTTTTGATGATAGGGGGAGAAATTTTTCTCCCCTCAGAGAGGGCCCGCAATCTGGGAGTCCTCCTGGATATGCGGCTTAGTTTAGAAGAACACCTGATGGCCGTGACCAGGGGAGCCTTTTACCAGGTTTGTCTGGTACGTCAGTTGCGCCCCTTCCTGGATCAGGATGCTCTGGTCACAGTCACTCATGCCCTTGTCCTTTCTCGCCTGGACTACTGCAACACTCTCTACATGGGTCTGCCCTTGAAGAGCACCCGGAGGCTTCCGCTGGTCCAGAATGCAGCCACACGTGTTATCATGGGGGTACCTAGGTGCTCCCATGTTACACCCCTTTTAGGCGTCCTGCACTGGTTGCCAGTTGTTTTCCGGGTGCGATTCAAGGTACTAATTATGACCTTTAAAGTGCTCCATGGCTTAGGCCCAGGGTACCTGCGAGACCACCTACTGCCACCAGTAGCCTCTCACCATCCAGTGCGATCCCACAGAGTTGGCCTCCTCAGAGTGCCGTCGGCCAGACAATGTCAGCTAATGACCCCCAGGGGGAGAGCCTTCTCTGTGGGAGTGCTTTCCCTCTGGAATGAGCTGCCCCTTGAGCTTTGCATAATCCCCGACCTCCGGTCCTTTCGACGTTCCCTAAAAAGTTGGCTTTTCCAGCAAGCTGGCCTGGCCTGAACAGAATAAAATAAATGGTTAATTTAATTGTTAATTTTAATCTAATTTTTAAAATTTTATTGTTAATATTAATTGGGTTTGTTTTTGTCTTTATTTAATTTCCTTTTTAACTTTTGTAATATGTGTTTTTTTTATGTTGTACGCCACTCTGAGTCCTTTGGGAGAAGGGCGGCATATAAATCCAATAAACAAACAAACATTAACAGTCTTGCCAGTTGGTCAATTTCCATTGCTTCATGTAAATCTTAACTATTTATTTACCTACATCAGGGGTAGTCAACCTTTTTATACCTACTGCCCACTTTTGTATCTCTGTTAGTAGTAAAATTTTCTAACTGCCCACCGGTTCCACAGTAATGGTGATTTATAAAGTAGGGAAGTAACTTTACTTTATAAAATTTATAAAGCAGAGTTACAGCAAACCCCTACCGCCCACCATGAAAGCTGGAACGCCCACTAGTGGGCAGTAGGGACCAGGTTGACTACCACTGACCTACATGGTAAAAGTAAAAATAAAATGGGGCTATAGACTCTTATGAGGACAATTGCTTTTAAAAGAGAGCTCATACTAAGTATTTTATGGATAACACTTGTCTGTTGTGCTGACTGTGAGTTCTAGTCCTGCCTTGAGCACAAAGCCAGCTGGGTGATGTTGGGCCAGTTATTTTCTCTCAGTCCTAGGAAGGAGACAATGGTAAATAACTTTTGGAGGAAAAAACTTGCCATGAAAACTGCAGGCAGTCTCCAAGAATCAGACACAATTAAACAGAAGAAAAAAAAATTATTCTACATGCCAGCATGGCTAGTGGGCTATTAACAGGTCAAACTGCTGAAAGTTATGAATATTATCAGTAGCTATCAATCTTAACTCTCTTTTTCAGAGTCATACCATTACACAGATAGTCTTCAACTTGCAACAATTTATTTTGCAATTGAACAGTTATAGCAGCACTGAAAAAAATTACAACTCATCCTCAAACTTACAAAACTTGCAGCATTACAACCCAGAGTCATGTAATCAAAATTCTGGCACCTGGCAACTGACATGTATTTCTGAGGTTGCAGTGCCCCAAGGTCATGTGATCATTATTTGTGACCTTCCCAGCAGGCTCCTGACAAGTGAAATAAATGCGGGAAGCTGAATTCATTTAACAACTGCCTGATTTATTTAATAACTGCAGTGATTCATTTAACAACTGTGGCAAAAAAAAAGTTGTAAAATTGGGTGTGACTCATTTAATCACCTTGTCATCAATCAAAATTCTGGTCCCAATTGTGGTTGTAAGTCCAGAACCACCTGTACTAAGTTTATCCATAATGGGTGCACTACTATACCATTGTCTTAATTTGTTCATTCCAGTTATCTAATATAATAGTGCAAAATATAGAGCCAGCTGATGCTCCATACAAGTCATTCCCATGTATTTTATGGAGTAGTATCTGAGCCAAATATGAATTCTGTAGAAAGCAAATTTTAAATAATTATTTGGAAGTTAGTTATGGGGAAATAGGGAATAAAGATTAGGGTTCTTGATGAATGTATAGTTATGGCAGGAACCTCTGAATATTTTTCATTTATTTATTCATATCCTCTTAATGATAGGCTGGCTGCTAAAGCAAGGTCATGGCACACACTTGAAAATAAATCAGGAAGACTAATAGGGGGGTCCTTTGTCTGTATCACAAGAACAAAGAATTCTTGGGAAGAAGGCGGGGCTTAGCAGTGAGAAGACGGAATTTCAGGCTACTCCTGAAATTCCTCTATTCCGAAGCATTTGGACGGTCCCTTTTTGGACCCAAGCTGTCCCGGAGAGACAGTGAAAGGTAGGAGGAGATCCAGTGGCCCCAAAGACGTTCGCAAAGTCTCCTGGGACTTGGAAATTAACCTCCTTTGCCAGTGACTTCCGGATTAGCCATAAGGCTAACTGAAACTGCAGATAGCCCCAAAAAATGGCGAAAGTGTTTCCAGCTGGTAAGATGATTTTATTACTCAGAGAAAGACAGTCCGCCTAAAAATTCAAGCTAATTTAAATTAAAGAACAGAAGAATCTAGCAGCGATTTTGATCTCTATTGGTTTATGGATGGTGGTTATTCTACTTTTTAAATGTTTTAAATGCTATTCACATGGACAAAGGATAGATTACTCTAACATCTCCTCTGATTCTCTGCAAGCGGGCTGTAAACCAATTCACTATAATTTGGCTGCTTACAACTTGACACTTTTATTGCTTGGCTGTATTGGTCTAAGATCTGATAAGATTGCACAGTTCCCAGCTTGTTTTTATTTGCAAATACCTCAGAGCTCTCAAGAAAAAATACTAACTGCGTACAAATATGGCGTCTATTCAAGCCTCTATTCAAATGATTTTTTTCAGCACTACAGAAATTATCTGCCACACATGATAGAATTGAGAGAAAATTGGATTATCTGGTGTTTCTAGCAACAAAATACGAGGAAAAAAATGAGAATGTTGAACGTTTGAATGTTCTTCAAATACAAACTAAGGATGTCAGAGATAAAGATTCTCAATTTGCTGATATTCGGGGCAACTGGTTTACCTCTGACGGAGAAAAAGATGGAATGTCTGAAGGGGAAGTAGCCACACAGAAGATTTACTTTGAAAGACAGGGCGCAGGAGGAGTGAGAAGCATTAAAGAATTCATACTTTATTAAATACCATCTGCAAAGCATTTGATACCACCACTGAGAATTAAAGACAAGCTGATAAAGGAAATAAAAAGAGGGCGGCAGCATTATATGAGAGGCACCATAAGCAAAAAGGTGCAAAGATTTTTTCGTATGGGCTTGCTCATAAAGATTTTTGGAGAACTGGACCCACGAATGGCAACAGATTTAAGGCTGTTCTGTTACTGGAGAGACACAGGCTGATAGATGGAGGAGTATAATTTAAAATTAGCTAAACCTAGTTAAATTCATTTCTAATAGGTATGGTTGAATAATAATTGATAATGATAGTAATGTATATAATGTTGAGTTGCTATGATAAATAATAATTGGATAGGAGAAGGGAAGGTTAGAAATATCTTTGGACTATATATAAAGGCTATTAATCACAATAATTATTATTATAAAAAATAAAATAAAACTATATCTATATACAGTTAAATCTTAACTAATAGGGAGAAAATGCTATGATATAGGATATAACTAAAGAAAGGAGAATGATAATAAATTATATACAATAGCAATAGCAGTAGACTTATATACCGCTTCATAGGGCTTTCAGCCCTCTCTAAGCGGTTTACAGAGAGTCAGCATATTGCCCCCAACAATCTGGGTCCTCATTTTACCCACCTCGGAAGGATGGAAGGCTGAGTCAACCCTGAGCCGGTGAGATTTGAACCGCTGAACTGCTGATCTAGCAGTAGCCTGCAGTGCTGCATTTAACCACTGCGCCACCTTGGCTCTACATGGAGAATGAAATTCTTGGTATTAAATATTATGGATGTTTAGCTAAAACAGGATATGAGGATTTGATGTTAATGGAGGATTTTATAAATAAGTAAATGAAATGCCAGCATGTGGCTATGGATTAAATCTTTGGTAGAGTTAAGGATGAAGGATGTTTAAATAACTGTAGTCAATTAAAAGTGGAGGTATGATGATGTTAATATAGTAAACATTTGAGTTAAGATATTTGAATTAATATGAATTAATGGAAGAGATACACAAAAACTTGTTGTAACCAGCTGATATACTTTTTTATAACATATACTTGTGTTTTTTTTCTTTTCCCCCCCTTTTTTGCTGTGAGTGTGTGTTTTTCTTTTCTTTTTCTTTTTTTTTTAATTATTTTTATTTTTTATTACACAGACAACAATGGGAAAGGGTGAGGATGGAAAAAAAGGGGGGGAGGGGAAACCCATCTTCACATACAATATGTCGTTTAATCACAGGTGCATCCCTACTAAGTTTATACATCCCGTATCTCTCTATTGTATATTTAACAAGCACCACAATAAGCTAGGGTTTAAAAAACAAAAAACAACAAAATAAAACAAGAGAGAGGAAAAAAAAGGGTAGGGGGAGGGGGGGGAGGCCAAAAAGGACAAAAAAAGGTCCAAGAAGGAAAGGGGAAAAAAAAAAAACACCATCATCACATGCAGCATGTCGTTTGATTACGGTTGTTTTAACATCTACATCTTCAAATAATGTTTACCATCTCAGATATTTCCTCTAATGTAACTAAAGGTCTCATTTTCCTTCTACAATATATATTCAGTTAACATTAGCATTGTTTTCCCCCAGAGAATATACTTCTATTCATTGTTAATCTTGCATTTCATACCTTCAAACAGAGATCTTATTCCTTCATTGTTCAACAAGGCATCGCTGCCTATATATACCAGTTTTCATTTGTTCCCCTATTAGAATTGCCTTATCAGCAGCGAAATATCATTATAATAAGTTCTTAGCCTTATACATTATATCACCAGACCTTATATTAGTACTTCCTTATATCATTGTTGAATTATTTCACAGCATAATTATATCATCATTTACTTTTTCCAATTAAGGCATAAGTGTATCATTTTTCATTTCCAAAATTTTGTTTTTTTTCCCTTAGCCATTGATAAAACAAGTCCCATATCTTATAAAATTGTTCATCCTCTTGCTCTCTAATTTCAAATGTCAATTTACTCATTTCGGCACAGTCCATTATTTTTCGAATGATTTCTTCCTCTTTTGGTATTGTTTCATTTTTCCAGTTTTTTGCAAATACAATTCTGGCTGCTGTTAACACATTTACAATCAAATATTTTAAGTCTTTGTTGTAGGTTTCTGGTAAAATTCCCAATAAAAAGACCTCTGGTTTAAAGTCTATTTGTTTGTGTATCATTTTCTCCAACCACATGTGGATTTTAGTCCAGTATCTTTTGGCTTCAGTGCAAGTCCACCACATGTGGTAGTATGAGCCAGGTATCTGGTGACATTTCCAACACTTTTCTGATTTATTCTTGAACATTCTTGCGATTCTGGTCGGGGGTAGATGCCACCTGTAAAACATCTTATACAAGTTTTCTCTATATGCAGTAGACATTGTCATTTTGTAATTTTGAGACCACAATTTCTGCCAATTCTCTAAATCAATCCCATACTTAAAATTTTTCCCCCAAGCAATCATAGTTTCTTTAACTTGTTCTTCATGCAATTTAAACTCCAATAAATATCCATATAGTTTTTTAATTACTTTTTCATCAGTACCTGTTAGAATTTTGTCTAGCTCAGTCATTTTATTATAGAGACCTTTAGTTTTTCTATCTTCATTATATCTAGATTGTATCTGTACATATGAATACCAGTTCATTTCCATCCCTTCTTGCTTCAACTCTTGACTAGATTTGAGCTCACCCTCTGTATTCAATAATTCTATATATCTAACTGTTTGTTCCTTTTTATGTATTATCGGATACGAGAATGCTTCAATTGTTGATGTCCAGACTGGAATTTTTAAATAATGTAATTTTTTAATCTTTTCCCAATTTAACAACAACGCCTCCCTTATATAATGTCTTCTAAAATAACCATGTGGTTTAGTTCCCTTATACCATAAGAAAGCATGCCATCCCAACAGCAAATCGTGACCTTCTACGTTCAATAATCTAGAGTTTTTTAATGATATCCACTCCTTAATCCACATCAGGTTTGCTGCCTGATAGTATAGCTCCCAATCGGGTAAACCAAAACCTCCTCTTGATCTAACATCTTGTAGTAATTTAAGCTTTATTCTAGCTTTTTTCCCTTGCCAAATAAATTTCAAAACTATTTTATTTAAGTCTAGAAAAAAATCCTTACCCAGTCTAATTGGGATTGTCTGAAACAGATATAGAATTCTAGGTAGAATGTTCATTTTAATTGTGGAAATTCTTCCCATCATTGATAAATGCAAGTTTTCCCATTTCTCCAAATCAATTGCTATTTGTCGTTTTAATCTGGTATAATTATCCTCTTTAAGAGTGCTACATCTAGGTGATAAATGTATCCCCAAATATTTAATCTTACTTGTGTTTTGAATCTGCAACATTTCTGACAACTGTTCCTTTTGTGTAGCTGGGATATTCTTTAGATTAGATTTTTAGATTTTATTAGCATTTGTAGGCCGCCCTTTTCCCTGAGGGGACTCAGGGCGGCTCACATAAAATCAGGGAAGGGAAAGTACAACAATGACATAGACACATATAATAAAAATAATAAACAACATACATTCATCATTCGGGAGGGGCGGCTATCCTTGTCCCCAGGCCTGACGGGCTAGCCAGTTCTTCAAGGCTGTGCGGAAGGCCTGGACGGTGGTGAGGGTACGAATCTCCACGGGGAGTTCGTTCCAAAGGGTCGGGGCTACTACCGAGAAGGCCCTCCTCCTTGTAGTTGCCAGCCGGCATTGGCTGGCCGATGGAATACGGAGGAGGCCCAATCGGTGAGATCTAATTGGTCACAGGGAGGTAATTGGCAGGAGGCGGTCTCTCAAGTATCCGGATCCACTACCATGCAGGGCTTTATGGGTGACTAATAGCACCTTGAAGCGCATCCGGAGATCGACAGGTAGCCAGCGCAGCTCGCGGAGGATAGGTGTTATGTGGGTGAACCGAGGTGCACCCACAATCGCTCACGCGGCCGCATTCTGTACTAGCTGAAGTCGCCGGATGCTCTTCAAGGGCAGCCCCATGTAGAGCACATTGCAGTATTCCAGCCTAGAGGTCACAAGGGCCCGAGTGACTGTTGTGAGTGCCTCCCGGTTCAGGTAGGGTCGCAACTGGCGCACCAGGCGAACCTGGGCGAATGCCCCCCTAGTCACAGCCGTCAGGTGGTGGTCAAACGATAGCTGTGGATCTAGGAGGACTCCCAAGTTGCGAACCCTCTCTGAGGGGTATAAAATTTGACCCCCCAGCCTGAGTGATGGAATGTTGGTGGGATCTTTGGGAGGGAAACACAACAGCCACTCGGTCTTTTCTGGGTTGAGCACAAGCTTGTTAACCCTCATCCAGTCCATAACGGCCTCAAGGCCCCGGTTCATCACGTCTGCCGCTTCATTGAGGTGGCACAGGGCGGACAGATACAACTGGGTATCGTCCGCATATTGATGGTATCTGATCCCGTGCCTACGGATGATCTCTCCCAGCGGTTTCATGTAGATGTTGAATAGTAGGGGGGATAAGACCGAGCCCTGAGGCACCCCATATGTTAGGGGCCTAGGGGACGATCTTTGCCCCCCTACTAACACCGACTGCGACCTGTCCGAGAGGTAGGAGGAGAACCACCGCAACACGGTGCCTCCCACTCCCACCTCCCGCAGTCGTCGCAGAAGGATACCATGGTCGATGGTATCGAAAGCCGCTGAGAGGTCAAGGAGAACCAGGATGGAGGAATATCCTCCATCTCTGGCTCTCCAGAGATCATCAGTCAATGCGACCAAAGCGGTTTCCGTGCTGTAACCGGGTCTGAAGCCTGACTGGAAGGGGTCGAGATAGTTAGCTTCATCCAAGGCCCGTTGGAGCTGAAAGGCCACCACCTTCTCAACAACCTTCCCAAGGAAGGGAAGGTTGGAGACTGGGCGATAGTTATTGAGAACAGCTGGATCCAAAGATGGCTTTTTTAGGAGGGGTCTCACCACCGCCGCTTTCAGTGCGGCGGGGAAGTTCCCCTCCCGAAGAGAGGCGGTCACAACCGCCTGGATCCAGCCTCGTGTCACCTCACTGCTGTTAGTAACCAGCCATGAGGGACACGGGTCCAGTACGCAGGTGGAGGCACTTACAGCCCTCATGGCCTTGTCCACATCCCCGGGGGTAACATCCTGAAACTCAACCCAGAGATGTTCTACCTGATCCTCTTGTGCCTCGGCTGGAACTGCAGGGATGGAGTCCAAGTCCGACCGGAACCGAGCAATTTTGTCCGCTAAGAATTGGGCATAATCCTCAGCTCTGCCCTGCAAGGGTTCCCCCGCTTCCCTTTTATTTAATAGGGAGCGGGTTATCTTAAACAGGGCGGCTGGGCGGGACTCAGCGGACGCAACCAAGGTGGCTATGTGAGATCTTTTCGCTGCCCTAAGTGCCCTGGTGTATTCCTTGGTGCAGGTGGTTACCATTGCTCGGTTCGATTCGGACTTATCGGACCTCCATCGGTGCTCTAGGCATCTCCTCCGGCGCTTCATCCCCCGGAGTTCCTCGGTGAACCAAGGAGGTCTCCGGGATCCGCCGCCTCGGAGGGGCCGTAGTGGCGCAATCTGGTCGAGGGCCTCCGATGCTGCTGAGTGCCAAGCAGCAACCAGAGTCTCTACCGGACTGTGGGCGAAAGTATCAGGAATAACCCCAAGCTCTGTCTGGAACCTTAACGGTTCCATAAGTCGCCTGGGGCGGAACCACCTGGTCGGTTCCTCCTCCCTACAGTGGGGGTTTGGTCTCCGGAAGTCGAGCCTCAGTAGGCAATGGTCTGACCACGACAGGGGTATGATGTCGTTACCCCTCAGACCAAGATCACAAATCCACTGCTCCGAGAGGAATACGAGGTCGAGCATGTGACCCGCCGAATGGGTTGGGCCCCGAATTACTTGGGTCAAGCCCATGGCTGTCATGGAAGCCATGAACTCCTGCGCCCCATCAGAGTTTTCACCGAGCGAAGGCAAATTAAAGTCCCCCAGGACCATCAACCTAGGGAACTCAATTGCCAGCTCGGCTACCGACTCGAGGAGCGAGGGGAGGGCTGCTGTAACGCTGTTGGGAGGCAGGTACGTTAACAGCAGACCCACTTGACCCTTGAGGTCCAACTTTATCAGCAGGGACTCACACCCGACAAGCTCCGGAGCAGGGACCCTACGAGGAACTAACGACTCCCGGATAACAACGGCCACACCCCCACCCCTTCCCTGGGCTCTCGGCTGGTGCAGCACCTGAAATCCTTCTGGGCACAGCTCTACAAGGGGGACTCCTCCCTCTGGGCCCAGCCAGGTTTCAGTAATACATGCCAGGTCTGCCCTCTCGTCTAAAATTAAGTCCCGGACGAGAGGAGCTTTATGTACCACAGACCTGGCATTTAGCGACAGCAGCCTGAGTCCAGGGTCCTGATCACTTGCGCCATCTGGTCTCGGAGTGGGACTCATAGGGCCGGAAGGAGGGATCTCTGTGATGTAGCGAACCCTCCTTCCCCGGTAATGGCCAGCCCTAAAGTCCCCGCCATATCTGCCCCTCCCTGTTACGACCGTAATACCCCGACCCTCTCCCGTGTCTCCGGTCCCCTCAACCACCCCCATGGCCCCCGCATCTCCCGGCAGGTCCTCCGAATCATACATACCCATGCACTCCCCCAAACAGTCCCCACGTGAAAGTTAAAAACACAAAAATTTACAACAATATAATAATAAAAGTGGGCCATTCATTCAATCACAACCAATCCCATGCACTCCTCATACTATTTAAAAAATTGCGCAGTTAGATGTGTAACAATGTGAAAAAGGGGGGAGGAGGGGTACTCCGTTTCTCTCCCCTCCTATGTCCTGGGGAGACGTCCTCGGCCGCCCGATCAAAAGTAGATGATATATAAGGCGGCCGTATGCAGGCAGGGCAAGATGTAAAAAGTAGAAAGTCCAGTGGTTCATAAATGGCTGTCTTAACGATGAGTAAGTGCCCCAATCTAGGGGGCCAAAGTTTGGAACTAGCCTGAGCCACTTTCACAGAGGAGGGGGGAAGTGTTGATGTTTTTGGAGCCCAGTCTCTGCCACCGTGGTCGCCATCCCCCATTGCTCTCACACCAACTCAGCCACAATCCTACTCCCCTAGTGGCTAGAGCGGGAGGCAAAGGGCAATGTCCGGAGAAGGCCGCAGTGACACAGGGCTCAGTTCAGGGGATTTAGAGGGTCGTCCTCTTCCCCTCCCTAGCAGGCACACCAGTCAGTCGAAACGGCCAGGACTTTCCTAAAGCCGTAGGGGCAGATAACAAATAGCAGGGTGAGCAAGATAGAACCAAGGGGGGGGGGGGCGTCTGAGGCGGCAACCAAACACAGCCAAAGCTTAAGGTCTCAATAAGCTTCCGACGCTTCCTTCTTTAAAGGAGAAGTTGATTAAAGTTAAAACCCTCCAGGCTCACCAATCACTAGGGCTCGTCAGGGCTCACCAGTCCTTCAGCGCGAACAAGTTCAAGCAGGCTGGCTTTGTCATGATCTTTGTTTTATCTTTGTTTATTTTCAAGCCTGCTACTTCTCCATATTCCTCTATTCTTTCTAACAATTTGGGTGCGGTTTCTAATGGATCTTCAAGAATGAAAACTAAGTCGTCTGCGAACGCTTGCAGTTTATACTCTTCTCTCTTAATTTTCATTCCTCTTATTTCTTCTTCTTCTCTGATCTTTCTATTTAAGACCTCTAGTGTTAGGACAAAGAGTAGCGGTGATAGTGGGCAGCCTTGTCTTGTACCTCTCTTTATTTCAATCGGTTCTGTTAGTTCTCCATTTACCATTATCTTTGCTGCTTGTTTCTGGTATATCGTTCGTATACTTTGAGTGAATTTCTTGCCAAAGTTCATCTGCTCCAGTTGCAAAAACATAAACTGCCAATTCACATTATCAAAGGCCTTCTGCGCATCGAGGAACATCAGTGCCAATTGTTTTTCTGGGTGGGCCTCATAGTATTCCAAGGTATTCAAAATTATTCTCATATTGTCTTTGATTTGTCTTTTAGGTAAAAAGCCATTTTGATCTGAATGGATGAAGCCATTTAAGTATTTTTTAAGTCTCTCAGCTAGTATAGATGCAAATAGCTTGTAGTCTGAGTTTAATAAAGAAATTGGTCTATAATTCTTGATTTGTGTTAAATCAGTCTCTTCCTTGGGTAGTAATGTGATATACGCTTCTGACCATGACTTCGGTATTTGGTTCTCAGTCATCACTTCATTCATGACTTGTAGGAGTGGGAGGGTCAATATTTCTTCAAATGTTCTGTAGAATTCCACGGGTAGGCCATCTGGTCCTGGGGCTTTCCCATTATTTTGTTTTTTAAGTGCCTCTGTTAGTTCCATCATTGTTATTTTTCTTTCTAACATTGTTCTAGTTTCATCTGGTACCTGGGGGAGATTGGCATCTTGTAGATACTTTTTGACTCGTCCCTCCTCCACCTTCTCTTGTTCATAGAGTTTAACATAGTAGTCATGTATAATATATTTTTTTTCGGTATTTCCATATTGAATTTCTCCTTGTTTATCTCTTAGTTGAAGTATTTTCTTTGTTTCTCTCTCTTTTTTCATCTTATATGCTAACCACCTGCCTGGTTTGTTCGCATTTTCAAAATAATTCTGTTTGGCACCTCTAATTTTTTGTGCCAGTTCTTCCTTTTCTAATAGGTCCATTTTGTGTTTAATTATGTCCATTTTTATTTTAACATCTTTTTTTTGTGGTGCTCTCTGTAGGTCTCTTTCAAGTATTTTATAGTCATTGTCTAAAGCTTTATGCATTTGTCTTTTTTTTGAGTTTCTCTTCCTTGTGTAATCTATTGTCAAACCTCTGATAACAGCCTTCATTGTGTCCCAGAGATTCTGCAACGACGTATCTTCTTTCCTATTTTCTTTAAAAAAAAGGACTAGCCCTTTTTCCATTTTTTGTACAAACTCTTTTTCTTTCAATATAGTGTTATTTAGTGTCCATCTAGATCTTGCCCTTTGGCCTTTCCATTTAATTAAAATTGGATTGTGGTCCGCCCAGGTACTTGCTTCAATCTCAATTTCTTTTATGTTGGAGCTCAACTCCGCTGAGACCCATATCATATCTATTCTAGAGAATGAAGAATGTCTATTTGAGTAGAAGGTATATTGTTCTTTTTTAGCGTTTCTTTCTCTCCATATATCTTTTAAATTTAGTTCATCTGTCATCCTAAGAAAAGATTTCGGCAGAGGCTTCCTATTTAATTTTTTTGTTTTATGTGTTTTATAGTCCATATTTTGATTCACAATGCCATTAAAGTCTCCCATCATACAAATATCAGCATAGTGTAGTTCCAAAACTTTTTTGTGTTGTTTTTTGTAGAATTCATCTTGTTTTTCATTGGGGGCGTAGATTCCAATTAAGAGTGTCTTTTTGGTATCCATAATTTCCACCATCAGAATTCTTCCCTCTTCCTCTGCGTATACTACTTTTGTTGGGATGTTGCCTTTAATATAGAAGACCACTCCTCTTTTCTTACAATTTGCCAATGATGAAAACATTTTCCCAAGCTTTGTTTGAGTTAGTAAATGTTCATATTTCTTTTGAATATGTACTTCTTGCAGACAGATTATGTCAAGTTGTAATTTCTCTAATTTATGGAATACTTTCTTCCTTTTAGTTACCGAATTAAGTCCATTAATGTTAATTGTAATCATTTTTCTTTCTTCCATGTTTATACTTTATATACAGGGTTTATCGCTCTAGTGGATCTAGGTTCTCGTTTTTCTTTGCGGCTCCCATTCCCTGTCTCCCCTTCTTTCTCACTTCCACCTACTGCTCCTTCTATTTTTTCGGTCGCGGTTACAGGTGGTTCCAGTATTTGTATCACTGCATCGTCTTTCCCAGCTTTCTCCGCCGTTTCTCTAAAGTATTCTTCGTAGAAAGCTTCTGCCTTCTCAGTTGTATCTATCCTGTGTCTTTGTCCTTGCCAAGTACATAATAAACCTTCCGGTATGAGCCATCTGTAGTTAACACCTTTTTTTATCAATACTTTGGTCAGAAATTGATATTCTCTTCTCCTCTCTCTCACCTCTCTTGGAATTTGTTTGAGTACTACAATCTCCTTACCTTTATATTCTAATTTTCTATCTCTCATTTTCTGTAAGATTTGTGATTTAATTGTTTTCTTAGTAAATCTTACATGCACTTCCCTTGGAAGAGCATTTCTCATTGCATATCTTGTGTATACTCTAAAAGTCTCATCAATTGTTTCTTTTATTTGGTCCTGGGACATCCCCAGAACATCTATCAAAACATTTGAAATTATCTGAACTAAGTCCTCTCCTTTTTCTTCTTCTATGTTTTGAAATCTTAAAAAAAAATCAGACCTGTCCATCTCCCATCTTAATATTCCACTGCTCTCTCTTTCTACATCACTTAGTCTGATCTCTAGCTTTTCAGTTTTCTTCTCTCCTTCTTGAATCTTATTTTCAATTTTTTGAATCCTATTTTCGTATTTCAGCATCCAGTTGTGTATACTTTCTACTTTTCCTTCCATATTATCAACTTTTTGCACTATGCTTTGGTTTTGTTGTTCCATTGCCTCCATTTTTTTTTACAAGGGTATCGTTTCCTGCTTGCATTTTCTGCATCATTTGTATAAGTGTTTCAAAGTTGGCTTCCTTCTCTTTTTCCTGATGGGACATCGTCTGTGTTGTCCTCTGGCCTCCCGCAGGTGAGGGGGCAGGGGTTGATGTAAAGCCAGAGGCAGCTGCTTTTCTACTCATAGCCAATTAGTATTAGAGGGTGGAGGGTTATAAGTATGGTGGATTAAGTACGTAAAGTACACAGAGGAGAGGGGGGGAGATAAGAAAAGTGGGAAAAGAGAAAGGGAACGAAAAGAGAGAAGGGAGAGAAAAGGAAGGAAAGAAAAGGAAACTTTTTTTTTGTTTCAAAGATGAAATGCAGTAAGAATGCAATAAAATATATATATATATATAAATAAGAGAATATGAAATAGTAAAAAAGAAAAGGAAGACACCCCCCCTCCAAAAAGGGGAGAAGGGGTGCTTCAGTTACAAGTGAGAAAAGAAAGAAGCAGAAAAAATGTAAATAGTCAAGAGGTGATCCAAAGGTTAAAAAGAATAATCAAAACAGAAAAGAAAAAAAAATGTAAAAGATCAAAAGGTCGATGGTGATGATCAAAAAAGAAAAACTCAATGTCGATGTCTCCACAGCCGGTAATATGAGAATGGTGTTGGGAGATGAAAGGATGCCAACAAGCTAAAACAAATGACTTTTTCCGGACTCTTTTTCCCCCCCCCCTAAGATAAGAGTCTCTCCAAGGTCACTCTCAGCTTTGCTGTTTTATCTCACAGGTTCCCAGCTGCGTAAACACGTAAATCAAATGCATTACAGGGGGGATTTTAATAACAAAGTTCGAGTCCACAAGATGGCAGTGTTGGCTTGTAGTTTGTAGTTTACAGCTTGTTTTAGTCCGTTCCGTGGCGTTTGTTAATTACTAATTGTTAAAAAAAAACATCAAAAGGGCTAAAAGGCAATGAAGAAAAACAAACAAAAAAAAAACCAGATCTTCAAAGCACTTTAAGTTTAAGATTTAGTGCCCCATTAGATTCAAAGTTAAAGGTATCGACAACAAAGAGAAGGAACGCAAAAAGCCGATTCAAATTACAGGAAAGTCCAGCCCGGCTTCCAGGAATTAAAAAAAAGGAACAGAAAAATAAACTTCCAAATGGCAAACATTTATCACCGCCGCTTTTCTCACTTATCAGCCTTATTTTAAACTAAGTTTCCAAATTTAGAGTGTTCTCTTTCCAACAAGAAAAAAGGATTTAAAACTCACATCAAACAACATGTTCATATTCAGCTCTCTCTCTGGGCCTTTGCAGTTGCAGTCAGCATCGAGCCGATCCAGAAGTCACTGGATTAGGAAGGCTTTCCTTAGGTTCCCAGAGATTTTGCGAACATCTCTGGGACCACTGGAGTTCCCCCCACGTCACTGTCTCTAGGGGACAGCTTAGATTCAAAAGAATCGTCCAAAAAAGACTCCGGTATAGATGGTTTTTCTTTTTTAATTGTTGTGTATATACAAAGTATGTCTGTGGGGGAAAATATAGTTAGGATAAACTAGTAAAGGTAAGGGAATATCTATTAAATGTATAAGAATGATAAATGCTAAAACGCTTGTAACCAAATGACATGCTACATGTGATGATGGTTTTTTTTTTCTCTTCTCTGTTTTGTTTCTTGTTTCTTCCTTTTTTTTTTGCTTTGTTTTTTTTTTCTTTCCCCACTGTTGTGGGTATGTGTTGTTTATGTAACAAAAAAATAAAATATATTTTTTTAAAAAGAATGCTTATCAACAGGAAATATGCATGTGTAAAGCTTGTAGCAATTATGGGTAGCTAGAAAGCTGATAAAAGTAACAAGGATTAGACAACTTGCAGACCTCAGCTAAAAGTTAGGAATGGAGAAGGCCTGCAGCAAATGAAATGTGTAATAGATAACTCCTGAGGCATTCATTAGTCAAGGCTTAGGAATGGGACAGCTATAGACCAATAGAACAAATTGTAGAATTATTACTAAAATATTTATTAGATGATATTTCTTGTTATCTCATCTTGTCCCATCTTCTCCTTCAGTGAAAATATATAAAGCTCACTTAATCCTTTATTCTTGGTTCTTGGCCTTTGACCAGGAACCCTTTTCCTTGGGGTACTCCAATAAAAAGCAATCAGAAAACCTGTACCTCGTGTCTGGCGTCCATCATTGGCTTCAGCACCAGGCTCACACCCAAATTGGGGACAACAATCTGGGGGTTTGTCCAGGATTCCACGCCTGGATTCAATTGGAAGGCACCAAAGACTACCAGAGGAAGGCCCCTGGACGGGTAAGACTTAGTGGCTGAAAGGTGTGTGATTGCTCTGAAATAAAACTCCTGGTCAGTGACCAAGACTCTGTGTTTCTGCACTGCCAGCTGCCTTCAGAGCTCATGAGTCTTTTACAGTGATTGAGTATTCTGAAAAGCAAGGGGTAATGCAGAGATCCATGTGTCTTACTGATGCAAAGAATGGGTTGATTGAATGCTATGAGCCACTGTCTAACGTCCAGATTCGATAAGATCCTTGGTGACTTCTTCACTGAACTCAAAGGCTGAAGCCCTGAAGAAAGCGAGGAGCAGGAACTGGTGGAGGAACAGAAAGAGGCAAAATGTGGAGGAAAGATAAGGACTGGATAGGAGACATCCCAGGGGATAAGGGGTATCCGCCTGAGATCTAGCCCTAAGTAAAAAGCAAATAAAGGCAAGGACTGGACAGGAGACATCCCAGGGGATAAGAGGAATCCACCTGAGATCTGGCCTTGAAATGGGAAACTGGTAGCAAAAAGGCATCCAGTCCAAGAGCGACAGAGTTGCCAAAAGGGAAGCTGCTCAAAGATTTGCCGGTGGGTTGTATTTTGCCTAATTCTGAGATATTATGAGGATTAGATATAGGGATCAAAGGCAGCCTTTTCACATTGTATGTCTGTCTGGCCTCAACTTCCCTTGGACAATCCAGGTGATTTTTGGCCATTTCAGGGACCTCATAATATTGAGCTACTAAAAGCAATATTGCAGAAACAAAAGATTCAGACAGATACAATATTTAAGTTTATTTGTGAAACTTGTTAATAGTCCATTTCTGTTAGAGGGGTGTGGAGGTAGTGTATCGTGTTTCTATGTTGTGTCATTTCCAAAACTTGGGAGAGGAGCAAGACCCTCTAATAACAATAAACAAAAAGGCCTTATCATTATTTGTTATTTTACTTAAAAAAAGGATTTTGAAAAACATGGATTGATTTGTGAAAGCTCCCTAAAATAATGATAATAATAATTGGTTTGCCTGGAGAACATATGAAAGGAGGTATTTGTCTGTGGATTTTTTATGCAAGCAGTTTGAATGGAGGATAAATCTGTAAGTATGCTGATGTGTAAATTTGTGTGTGTTGACTCCCTATCCCCAGACTGTGAAAGGGGTTAATTATTTTGATTCCCTTTCTTATAAGGAAACCCAGTGCTCCTCCAGTTAAACTGGAGAACTCTGAGACTGGTCTGCCACCCCCTTCTTACTAATGGAATGGGACACTCCAGACAAAGTGATCCCAGTAAAGCGGGGAGGCTGAGGAACAATATAATCAAACAGTGAGTGACTCTTGTGAAATCCAATCTCTTTCAAAACTAAAACCAGAGATGCAGGCTCACTCCGAGAAAATATAGTGGTAGGAGAAGGAAATAGATTCTGTCAAGTGCTAGTTTACACACCATTTTCTACTTCTGACCTTTATAACTGGAAGCAACAAAATTCCAGTTATAGGGAAGACCCAGAGAAAATGCACTCTCTTCTTATGTATTATGACACATAGCCCCACTTGGGCAGACATTCAGACATTGATGGATGTCCTTTTAACACCAGAGAAACAGAGATTGGGGGGGGGGGGCAGTAGAGCGGCAGTTTAAAAAAAAGGACGCATGAGAATGACAGCCGCTGGGAATGCCCTGCTCACGGAGCCAGAATGGGATCTGGATGATGAAGGGGACAATATGAGTCTACAGAATTCTCAATCTTATATGGAATCCAAAAATTGAATTCCCTAAATTAAGACTCTTGTAAAAGTATATGAAATAAGGCAAAAGAAAAATGAGAGTTCTGAGGACTTTTCTTGAAATAATATACCAGGATTTTAGGCAATATACTAATTTAGATCATGAAGCCTCAGATAATCAGAAAATGATAAACATGATTTTTATAGGGAAGTCAGCAGAGGCTATTAGAAGAAAGTTACAGAAAGTAGAAGGAGGTCTGTGGAAAGACATTTCAGACTTGGTTGAGATAGCTTACTAGAGCGTAAGAAGAAATGAGAAAGAAATTCAGAAGGCTCGCTAAAAAGCTATCTTCCTAGCAGATGCCCTTAGGCAGGAAAAGATGGGAGGAAGGGAAACAAAGCAGAAGAGGTGGCGAGGAGTGGGAGTTTAGGGAATCTGAAAGTAGTATGGGCATGGAAGAGGAAAGGTCCCCTTGGGACCCTACCAGTGTGCTATATGCAGAAAAGAAGGATATTGGAAGAGTGGATGTCTGGTGGCTATAGCCATGCAAGCAGAAAAAGAAGGGTGAAGAGGCCAGGGGCAGGGAGCTGTTGCTCCCCCAACCCACCTCTGTAGAAGTCCAAATTTGGGGATCTAAACTTAAGATGTTAACAGTTACAGGAGCCAGTAGAGCTGTTCTTAACAGATGACATATCTTTTGTTGGGGCTTCAGGAAAGGCTATAATGTGCCTGAAACAACAAAAGCCCAAATTGCACAGCAGGGGGTGAAAACCTAGAGTATGGCATCTCTCCAGGACAGCAGAGACTGTTAGCCTAAAGAGGGAAGTGTTAGATCGGGTAATGGATAGGCACACAAAGGCTTCAGTAACAACAGCTCTTTATTGCAAGTAAGGTAAACATCTGACTGAGGAAGGGTCGGACAGCAGCCCCTCTTAAAGGGATCTGTCAGACCCTTTGACCAATGGGATTAAACCGCTGTTTCTGCCGGAACACAGGACCCTGGTAGAAACCACAGTCAGTGTGTCTGGGGGGGGGGGAATATCTAACACCCCTCCTCTCTAGAATAGAACAATCCAAGTGGTGATGTAGTCACGCAGGTAGGTGGGCTTTTGTGTAGCTCTGCCTCACCTGCGCAGTTCAGTAGGAGTGGTTCCTTTGGACAAGTAAGATGGACCTGTTTGCTCCGCAACTCTGCCTGGTGGAAACTCCTGGAACTTTTCACAGGCCGTGTCTGGAGCTTCTGGAGTTAACTCGCTTGGAGCTCGTTGTGGGTCTACATCAAAATCAGATAAGTCTTCCGGTACTCTCGGGCTTGAGTTGGACATGGAAGGACTGCTATTTTGTTCTGTTTGGATAGGGATTTGGCTAGCTCGTGCAGGAGTTACCATTGGTTGTCTAAGCGTGGAGTTGGAAATGCGGCTATGGAGTTGGTCAATATGCCTTCTCCAATTTCTACCGTCCTCAAGTTCTACCAGATATGATCAAGAACTGGTAATGTCTATTACTGTGGCAGGAATCCACAGCGTTCCCCCGATGTAGTTGTGGGCGTATACCGAATCTCCTATGGTAAAAGATCGAATCTTGCTTGTGGAGTCTGGGGGTGATGAGGTAGAATAATTTGGATGTAATCGGTCTAAGTGTGATCTTAGACAGCACCCCATGAGAAGCTCGGAGGGGCTTCTCCCAGTGGTGGCACTGGGTGTGATGTGTTGGATCAGTAAATAGTGGTCAATCTGTGTTTGCCAATCACCTGGGCCCATCCTAGCAAGGGCCTCTTTTGCAGATCTCACCATTCTCTCCACCTGACCATTGGAGACCAGATGGAATGGCGCCACCAGGGCATGCCTGATTCCTTGAGCTGCTAGGAAGGTCTCGAATGGCATGGCCGTAAATTGGGGCCCATTGTCAGAGACCAAGACATTGGGCAGGCCGTGTGTGGAGAAAAGTCTCTGTGGCACCTTGATGACTGCTTCTGCCATAGTGGAGGTCATCAGGAGTACTTCCAACGATTTTGAATAAGTGTCCAGAACTATGAAGAATGTTTGGCCATGTACTGGGCCAGCAAAGTCAATGTGCACCCTGGACCATGGTGCTTGTGGTCACTCCCACTCCTTAGCCAGCGGCTCTGGGGGAACCAGTCTGGACTCCTGGCATGGTGTTCATGTAGCCACCCATTCTTGGTTCTCCCTGTCCATGTTAGGCCACCAAACATAACTCCTTGCCAGAGCCTTCATCCTGACAATCCCAGGATGCCCTACATGGAATGCTTCTAATACTGCAATGCGCAGTTTGGTGGGAATAACTACCCGATCGCCCCACAGTAAACACCCATTAATGACCGACATCTCGTTTGGCAAAATACATTTTGAAATCAGCCCCAACAGGCCCCTTGGGCCACCCCCTCCACACCCAGTTTAAAATTTGCTTTATTGTGGAGTCCTTTGCAGAGTCGCATGCAATGTCACTGGGTGAGACGGGTCTGATTTCCAGGCAGTCAATGAGAAGGACCAGCATCTCAGGGATGAAGTCAGTGAGAACTTCAGGCAATGGGCAGCGGCTCAAGGCATCTGCATGTCCTAAAGTGGAGCCGGGGTGGTGAATGAGATGGTATGAGTAGGCAGCCAGGAAAATAGTCCACCTGGTCATGCGGGGGGATAATGATACCGGGGTGGGGCAATCTCCAGCCAGTAAATCCAACAATGGCTTGTAGTCCATAACCAGTTCAAAATCCCGGCCGTAGAGATATTTGTGGAACCTTTTTACTCCAGTCACTGCAGCTAAAGCCTCGCAGTCTGTAGTTCTGCTCCATGGCGGACAAGGTTCTGGAGTAAAATGCAATAGGGGGTTCGGTTCTGTTAGGCATGCGGTGGATGAGGACAGCGCCGACACCAAAAGGGGAAGCATCACAGGTTAACACCAACAACAGGGTCTGGTTGTATTGGACTAGGAAAGAATCCGCTGACAGGAGTCATTTTACTGCGACAAACGTGGTGGTCTTGGCTTTGCCCTAGGACCACTTCGCGTTCTTGGCTAGGAGGCAATGTAATGGTTCAGCAATGGTGGCTTTCTGTTTGAGAAAGATGCTGTAGAAATTAAGGAGCCTGAGGAACGCCTGCAGTTCGGTCTGATTGCGAGGTGTGGGGGCATCCTGAATAGCTTTAATTTTTTGTGAGGTCGGATGGATTCCAGACCCATCAATCAGGTACCCGAGGAATTCAACCTTTGGTACATTAATCTGACATTTTTCTTTTATGAGGCGGAGACCCTTGTCTCTAATTCTGGCCAAAACTATTCATATGTGTTTTAAAAGTTGCGCCTCATTTGCAGCCGATACCAAGATGTCGTTGAAATAGGGGACGATTTCTGGAATCCCCTGCAAAAGCTGTTCCATGACGTTTTGGAACAGTCCCGGGGTGATACTAATTCCGAATTGCAGGCGGTGGCATTTGAATGAATCCCTGTGCGTCACAATGGTTTGGGCCTCCACAGTAGCACCATCTACTGGCAATTGTTGGTATGCCTGCACCATGTCCAATTTTGCAAAGACTTTTCCTAGACAAAGCGAATGTAGTAGGTGCTGTACAATGGGTACAGGGTAGGCCCTTTGTTGTAACGCTTTATTTATTGTGCACTTACAGTCTGTGCAGATGCGGACAGACCCGTCAGATTTGACAGGTGTCACAATAGGTGTCTCCCAGCGTGCATGATCGACTGACTCACGAGCTTGTCAATTTTTTTGTCAATTTTAGGACAGAGAGCGAAAGGTACTCTCCTGGGTTTTAGCCTAATTGGGGCTATGATGGGGTCCAAGCTAAAATAAATTGGGGTTCCCTTGTACTTACCCAGACCTGTGTCAAAAACATCCTCGAACTCCTTAAAGATGGCTTCAGCGCCGTCGTCCGTCACGGAGTGGATTCCGGTCACTTCCATCCCCAAAGCTTGGAACCAATCAAGCCCTAGAAGGCTCTGAAGGTTGCTGCTGACCACCGTCACGGGGAGGTTTTCGCAGAAGTGTTTGTAGTTCACCCAGAAGGTGCCTTGGCCCATGATGGGGACCCGGTTTCCCTGGTAATCATACAGGCAGATGTCAGGGTTTCAGAGGTGCCACTTCTGTAACTTCGGAATCGCTTGCTTGAGGACTAACCATGGCATTATGCTCAGTGATGACCCGGTGTCGATCTCCATCTCGCATGGAGAGTCCTTGAAGAGGACAGTGACTTTCAGATTTTGGGCCGCTTAGAGCAGACTTGTCTTACTGATGTATGATAGGCGACTCTATTGTCACCTTCAGACTTCCGTGGGTACTTCTGCCAGGCCCCTGGTTTCAGCCTCTGTTGATGGCTTTGTGTATTTTTTGGCTGCCTAGGGGCGATAGGGAAATCGCTGTGGCACACCCTGGCGATGTGCCCCTTCTGCTCGTAACACTGGCAAGTTGCTTCATGGAATCAGCAGGACGGTCGGGCATGGTCTCCTCCACACCTGGCGCAGGGTAGCACTTGCGAATTGAATTTTTGCGCCAGCTTGGTGCGGCTACTGCACATGCGGTAGCTGTCATTCTCTTTGCTTTCTGAGCCCTCGGGGTAGGCAGTCTCGCGATGTACGTGGGCACTTTTCCACGCGTCTGGAGGTGTGCTTTGGCGCTGTAGAGTCTCAGTCAATTTGGTGGCTGATTCAGACGCCCTAGCCTCGTCCAGTGCGATCTGCAGAGTGAGGTTAGATTTAGCAAGTAACCTCCTCTGTAGGTAATGTCTCGCACGTCGCAAATTATGAGGTCCAAAATCAGCTCATCCAGGTCTCGGAACTTGCAGTACACTGCGGCTTGTTGATTGATTCACCCTCCATCTAGTTTCAGATGTTAAATTCGTGCTGGCAAATTTAACATCTGAAACTCAACCTTTTACCCTCTTTGTACATGAGTGGAAAGGCATTGCAGCAGGAGTTCTCACCCAGAAACTAGGCTCATGGCAAAGGCATGTGGCATATTTTAGTAAGCAAATAGATGGGGTGGCATTGGGATGGTCTGGATGTCTGAGAGCTGTGGCAGCAACTGCCCTGCTAGTTGAGGAAGCCCAAAAGTTAACACGAGATCATTCGGAGGCATGGGATAAAATACCATCAATACCCGGACGACACACAGTTGTATCTGTCCGCCCCGTGCCAACTCAATGAAGCGGTGGACGTGATGAACCGGGGTCTTGAGGCCGTTAAGAACTGGATGAGAGCTAACAAACTGGTACTCAACCCAGACAAGACCGAGTGGCTGTTGTGTTTTCCTCCCAATAATTTGGCCAATGTTCCATCACTCAGGCTGGGGGGTCAAATTTTACACCCCTCAGACAGGGTTCGCAACTTGGGAGTCCTCCTGGACCCACAGCTGACTTTTGACCATCATTTGTCAGCTGTGACCAGGGGGGCATTTGCCCAGGTTCGCCTGGTGCGCCAGTTGCGGCCCTACCTGAATCGGGAGGCCCTCACAACAGTCACTCGAGCCCTTGTGATCTCTAGGCTGGAATACTGCAATGTGTTCTACATGGGGCTGCCCTTGAAGAGCATCCGGCGACTTCAGCTAGTCCAGAATGTGGCCGCGCAAGTGATTGTGGGCGCACCGCGGTTCGCCCACATAACACCTATCCTCCGCGAGCTGCGCTGGCTACCTGTTGATCTCCGGGTGCGCTTCAAGGTGCTACTTACCATCCATAAAGCCCTCCATGGTAGTGGATCTGAGTACTTGAGAGACCGCCTTCTGCCGATTACCTCCCTTCGACCCATCAGATCGCACAGATTAGGCCTCCTCCGAATTCCATCCGCCAGTCAGTGCCGACTGGCAACTACGCGGAGGAGAGCCTTCTCAGTAGCAGCTCCGACCCTTTGGAACGATCTCCCCGTGGAGATTCGTACCCTCACCACCGTCCAGACCTTCCACATAGCCCTTAAGACCTGGCTATCCCATCAGGCCTGGGGATAAGATTTTAATCCGTCCCACCCGAATGTTGAATGAATGTTGTGTTTTACTGTTTTATTTTATTTTATTCACATATTTTATGCTTTGTCTTGCACTCCTTCCCACGAATTGTAAGCCGCCCTGAGTTCCCTCATGGAAAAGGGCGGCCTATAAATGACAAATAAAACTAAACTAAAAAAAACACTGGGACAACATCTAATAGTCAAAGTCCTACATGGGGTTCAGGAGATTATGGAAGTGAAGGGAGCATTTTGGATGATTGGGGCCCCCAAGCCAAGTTTTTTTTTTCATTTATACTTTATTTGTATGCCGCCCTTTTCCCTGGGGGGACTCAGGGTGGCTCACAATTGAAGGGGGGGGGGGGAAGACAGACAAGTATCAGACTATCCTGCTTGACTCCCCAGCCATACAATTAGAGGTATGCAATACCCTTAATCCAGATACACTCTTGCCCCAGGTGGATACTGAATTGCATCATGATTGCGTACAGGTGGTGGATTCTGTATATGCCAGTAGACCTGATCTGATCTTAGTGATCAACCTCTCCCAAATGCTGACTGTGAATGGTTTACAGATGGCAGTGGCTTTATGATGGAAGGTCTGAGAAAGGCAGGATATGCAGTGGTCATAGTGTGGGAAGTTATAGAAGCCAAACCACTACCAGTAAACACTTCTGCTCAACTGGCTGAGCTGGTAGCTTTAACGAGAGCCTTACAGCTGGCTGCAGGACTAACAGTAAATACACAGATAGCAAATATGCCTTTGGAATTTTGCACGCCTACGGAACTTTATGGGAGGAAAGAGGATTATTAAATGTAAAGGGGTCAACTATTAAGTAAGTCCCACAAATTTTAGAATTATTGGAAGCAGTCTGGAAGTCAAAAGAAGTAGCAGTCATGCATGTCAAGGGGCATTGTAAGGAAGACACCCTTTACACGAAAGGGAACCAGGCTGCAGATAGGGCTGCTAAGGAAGCTGCCCTACAACTCTCAGAATTAACAGCTTCCCTAATTCCAATGACTCCTTCCATACCCACTTCCCCGCCCTCTTATACACCCAGGGACAGGGCATGGGCTAAGTTTATCAGAGACAAGAAGGGGAATGATGGGTAGTGGAGGGTAGAGAGCAAATTTATTCTACCAGATACACCTCTAAGGATTCTGTTATAACAAATACATGTTGGCGCACATTGGGGGTCAAAAACACTGGTAGACTTTATGACATGCTGTGTAGTAGGCAAAGGTCTCTATTCCACTATTTCCAAGCTGTAGCAGCCTGCTTGACCTGTGCCAGAAATAATCCAAAAGTGGCAAGGCACCCACCCCTATGAGTCCAACTTAACGGCAACTACCCAGGAACAATTTGAGAAATAGACTTCACTGAATTACCTAGAAAGCAAGGTTTTAAGTAAGTTTGGGGACTAGGATGGACCTTCACAGGATGGCCTGAGGCTTTTGTTTGCAGGACTAATAAAGATCATTCCGGGTTGTCTTCAGAATAATGCCAACGCTGTAGCGGTTGTAGAGATCTTCTGGCTTGCTGACAACTTTTGCAACTGGTTCGTGTTACACACCTTAGACAGAAGGAAACGACGGGAAGTGGTGAGGATGCGGGTGTGGACTCAGTGCCTCTTTCAACTGGCACCCACCCACCCCTCCTGCAACCGCTCCGGTCACCTTAGATTCTGGACCATTGGCCCTTTGGCCTGCTTGCCATTCTGCTTGCCATTCTGGACCTACAGGAGGGAAGAGAGACCGAGGAACTCTCCCTTCTGCACCATTACTAGCTCCGGCTACACAAACTTACGCTGATCCGCCTTTCTGGAATTAAGACCTGTGCCAAACTTTGTTTGTGGAGTGTGTGTTGTGCGAATGAAGATGAATGTACCCACTTTTATTTATACTATTGTATTATTGTACTTTATATGTTTTAATGACTACAGTGGGATATGCTTGAGAGAGTGTTTGTGGGGTGTATATGAGTGGACTGAGAGTGCGGCCTGGTGCCCCCTCCACTGAGTGCAGAAGCAGAAGTGGATGGGGCCCTGGCTCTGCCTCCCAGCCCGGAGTGTATGATTTGTATGGCCTGCCGAGAAGAACGGAGGCTTTGGAAGATGGGGGGGGTCTACGGGTGCGGGGTTGGGCTGGAGCATTACGGTCATGACTGGGAGGGGCAGGTATGATGGGAGCTTCAGGGCTAGCCATTACCGGGGAAGGAGGGTCCGCTATGTCACAGCGATCCCTCCTTCCGGCCCTGCTAGCTCCACTCCAGGACCAGATGGCGAGAGTTGTCAGGGCCCTGGTCTCAGGCTGCTGTTGCTAAATGCCAGGTCTGTGGTTTACAAAGCTCCCCTCGTCCATGACCTAATATTAGACGAGGGGGCAGACCTGGCATGTATTACTGAAACCTGGTTGGGCCAGGAGGGAGGAGTCCCTCTCACTGAAATGTGCCCAGAAGGGTTTCAGGTGCTCCATCAGCCACGACACCAGGAAGGGGTGGGGGAGTGGCTGCCATCATCCGAAGGTCTTTAGTTCCTTGTAGGATCCCTGCTCCGGAGCTTGTAGGCTGTTGGTGAAGTTGGACCTTGGGGGTCAAGTGGGCTTGTTGTTAACGTACCTACCTCCCAACAGCGTTGGGACAGCCCTCCCTATGCTCCTCGAATCAATAGCCGAGCTGGCGATTGAGTTCCCCAGGCTTATAGTGTTGGGGGATTTCAATCTGCCTTTGCTCGGCGAACGTTCTGATGGGGCGCAGGAGTTCATGGCTTCCATGACAGCCATGGACTTCACTCAGGTAATTCGGGGTCCGACTCATACAGCGGGTCACACGCTTGACCTTGTATTTCTCTCGGAGCAGTGGAGACGTGATCTAGGTTTGAAGGGCATTAAGACCTTGCCCTTGTCATGGTCTGATCACTTCCTACTGAGGCTTGACTTTCGGAAACCAATCCCCCACTGTAGGGAGGGGGAACCAATTAGGTGGTTCTGCCCCAGGCGCCTGATGGACCCTATGGAATTTCAGACGGCGCTTGGGGAGATACCTGACTCTCTCGTCCACAGTCCGGCGGAGTCCTTGGTCGCTGCTTGGAATTCGGCAGTGGTGGAGGCTCTGGACCGGATTGCGCCTTTACGGCCTCTCTGCGGCAGTGGATCCAGGAGGGCTCCTTGGTTCACCGAGGAACTTCGGGAGATGAAGCGCCAAAAGAGACGCCTAGAGTGACGCTGGAGGACTAGTAACTCCAAATCTGACCAAGCACTGATGAGAGCCTATATCAGGACCTATCTCGTGGCGATACGGGCAGCAAAATGTGCGCATCTGTGGAAGACCAGGGGTTGCACCACACATACCGGGAGCCCGATTGGTCAACCGAAGTCCCTGAGTACAATGATGACTGGGACAACGCAGATGATACCATCCACCGCATGTACCCAGAAAGGTGGCAGAACCCCAGAGACACGGAGAGCAGGCAGCCACATTGCCCGAGCTGCATGGGCTTCCACACAAAGGTGGCTTGCTGTTTCCAGGACGCGACATGCCGCAGATGCCAGAAAAAGGGCCACATTGCCAAAGCCTGCAAAGCACCCCAACCCATTCCCTTTCAGCCAAATCCTATAGCCCCATCAGAAAGACCAGGGAACCCAAGAGCCGGCCAACAATGGAGAAGATGAAGAGAGGACCAATACCAAGCTGCCAGACAAATCCATCACACAACTATGGGACACATAGATGCATATGAGCAGGAGAAATACCACACAGTCATGACCATTGAAGGGGAACCATGCAAAATGGAACTGGACACAAGGTTGTATTTCACAATATTATCCTGGCAAACAATCAAGAAGTTGAACCCAGCCACAAGCAGGAAGTTCCTGAAGCCACCAAATGTTCGCCTGAATGACTATCAAGGGAACCAGATAGATGTACTAGATAGATGGAGGTCAAAGTAATGTTCCATGAGTTCCAGGGCCAGCTGCCACTCACGGTCATTGACAGCCACTGGCCATCACTGCTGGGAGTAGAATGGTTTAAACCCCTGGGCCTGGACATCACTGGACTGCACTGCATAACCATCCACGAACTGGACCAGCTGTTGGCAGTGTTCACGGACATCTTTGACAGGGGCCTAGGTAAATATACAGGGAAACCCATTTAATTTAACCTAGACCCTCATGTAACCCCCATCAGGCTCAAACCCCGAAGGGTACCATTTGCTTTGCGGCCTAAGGTCAAGGAACAATTAGACAAGCTCATTGCCCAGGGATTCCTTCTGCCAACTGACCACGCGGTGTGGGAGACCCCCATAGTCACCCTCGTGAAGCCAGATGGGTCCATCCGCCTCTACGCAGATTACAAGTGTACATTGAACAAGGCTCTCCAGCAGAGTGCATACCCAGTGCCAGTGGTACAACATCTGTTGCATTCCCTAGGAAGTGGGAAGGTATTCGCCAAAATGGACCTTGCCCAGGCCTATCAGCAGCTGCCGGTAGACAAAGCCACTGCTGAAGCACAAACCAGTGATTCACAAGGGGGCATTTAAATGTACCAGGTTGCAGTTTAGGATCAGCATAGCCCCAGGACTTTTTCAGTGCCTAATGGAGCGGCTACTGCATGGGATCCCAGGGGTGGTGCCATTCTATGAGGAGTATTTTATATGAGGAGAGTCAATAGGCCAGTTGATGGAACGTGTGCACGAGACCTTGGGGAGGTTCCAGGAAAAAGGACTCAAAGTAAACCCTAATAAATGCAAAATCGGCGTAAGGCAGGAAGAGTTCTTGGACTACCTAATTGATGGGTCGGGCACTCACCCGACCAACAGCAAGGTGAAAACCATTAAGAACTCCCCAACCCCGAAGAATAGGGCAAAACTGCAAGTCTTCTTGGGACTGTTAAATTTCTACAGCATTTTTTTACAACAGAAGGCCACCGTTTCTGAGCCGCTCCACAACCTCCTGGGGAAGATGATGCCGTGGACCTGGGGACAGAGGGAAGACCAAGCATTTGCAGCAGTTAAAGACCTCCTCTCATCCAACAGCTTTCTGATTAAATACAACCACACATTGCCAGTCTGGATAACTTGTGACACTTCCCCTTTTGGAGTTGGGGCGGTCCTCAGCCACCGCCTACCAGATGGAATGGAAGCACCGATAACATATTATTCAAAGACCCTGTCACCGGCTGAGCGCAACTACAGCCAAATTGATAAAGAGGCCTTGGCCGTGGTGGCAGGAATCAAGCGGTTCCACAAGTACATATACGGAAGACATTTCAAGCTGGTCACAGACCATAAGCCTCTATTAGGACTCCTCGCTGGCAACTAACAGACCCCTCCATACATGTCCCTGAGAATGACCAGATAGGCCATTTTCCTCACTGCATACAACTATGAGCTGACCCACTGACCCCACAAAGACATCAGCCACGCCGACGCTCTCAGCTGCTTCCCGCTGCCAGAACTAGTGGAAGATCCCACAACCACCACCCAAGTACTGCTGATCAACATCGACCCAGCCAGCCCAGTAACCGCCAGAGACATCACCGAACACACCGAAAAGGACAAAATATTATGGAAAGTTCTGAACTAGGTGTTGAAGGGGTGGCCACAGGACAGACGGGAAGAGGAGTTCCATAGTTACCACAGCAAGCAAACTGAACTGTCAACCATAAAAGGCTGTATGCTGTGGGTCATCATTCCCCAACAGCTTCAGAGACGAGCCATGGACACATTACATGTGAGGCACCCCAGGATCGTGAGAATGAAGGCACTAGCCCAGAACTACATCTGGTAGCTCCAGATGGACAAGGACATTACCAAATGGGTGGCCATATGCAAACCCTGCCAGGAAACGCGACCAGCACCACCACGGGCACCTACTCGTGAATGGGAAGTGGCCAAGGGACCCTGGTCCCGCATACACATTGACTTTGCAGGGACAGTAGAAGGACAAACATTCCTGATTGCCATGAATGCATACTCCAAATGGCTAGAAGTAATCATCATGCAGACAACCACAGCAGAAGCCACTATCCGAGCCCTCTGACGACTCTTAACCAACCACGGACTACCCGACATTCTGGTTTCTGATAATGGTCCACAACTGACAGCCAAGAGGGAAGATGGCTGCCTGAGCTTGTCGCTCAGGCTAGAAGAGAGTCGATTTCACTCAGATTGAGCCTCTGCCGAATGCCAGACCTCCAAAAAAGTGGAACTTGGGTGAGAAGAAATCGAGACGATCTGAGAGGGCTGATTACCTTGAGAGACGCTCCCCTGGCGGCTTTGGGCAGTCTTCGGCAGTGTCGGATGGCATCGAGCAGCCTTTTGGCGGTGCCCCCCCCCCACGGACGGTGGTCCTCCAGCTGGTGGCGATTTCGGCTTGAGTTCGGGTCAGTGTTTCGTTGCGGAGCGACGTTCTGCCTGAGGCGCACTACTCTGGCGGTTCTGGACAGTTTCTGGCGGTGCCGAGTGGTGGCGAGCGACCTCCGAGTGACATCCCCCTCTTCCCGCGGGCGGCAATTCTCCAGCTGACGGCAGTTTTAGCTCGAATTCAGATCGCTACGGCCCTGCTTTCGCTGGCGAGACACTGCTGAGCCATACTGCCGCCCAGGGGGGCTGGTGAGTTTAACATTGCTGCGCTATTTGTCTGCACAACTGGCCTCCTTGCCGTTGCCGCTGCTGACCCTAGCGCACTTCCCCCCTTCCATCATGGTCCTTTCTGACTTTTAACCATCATTGCTGCGGACCGGCTGCTGTAATTCCGGCTTTTGGTCACCGTGGCCGGCCTTCCGGCTCCCGTTACTATTGCTGCTGCCATCCGCGATTATTCCTGGCGTGCCTTCTCCAGACGACACTGCCCCCCGACTGTTTCCACCTTTCGACTGTTCCCACCCTCGCCTTCGTCCCTAGGACCATTACTTTGGAGAGAATTGGGTCATGTGAGATCAACCATCTGTCGCCTTTTCATCGCCATTATTTGGCTCAGGCACGACCCCCTCCCTCCCTCGCCTACTCCCCCTCTGCTTTCCGGTCCGATCCTAAATTAACAACGCGGACATGAGGGCCTCCCACCTCACCATTCCGGCTGCTGCTGCTCGGCCATGGAGTCCTCAGATCTCCGCCTTCGCCGAGAGTCTTGCATGCCACTCTGTGTTTACAATCTCTGCAGAAAGGGAAAGCGGAGGATGAAGAGGACGTGGGTAGGGAACTTGCCCCCTTCCCCTCCAACCGGGGTCAACCCCCCCCCATCCACTTCAAACTTTAGAACTTTGTTCTTTCTACTGGACTCCACGGAGGAGAAGTTTCTGAGCGCAAAGACTTTCCTCTCTTGCATTATTACTAACTTATTTATTTCAAAACTGCGCCAACCGCTTGATGGTTCAAGAACGGTGCCCACCTTTGTTTGCTGAGTGAAGGAGTGAATGTAGGTATGGATGGTTGAGAGAATGTTCCCACGTGTTTTAAACTTAATTTTTTAAATTTTATCTTGTTTTTACTGTATATTTTAATATTTTACTATTAGTGGGGTATGCATGTGGAGAATGTCTGGCCGGTATGTATGAGGGGATTAAGAGTGCAACCTGAAGCCCCCTCCACTGAGTGCAGAAGCAGAAGTGGATGGGGGCCCGGACTTGCCTCTCGTCCCAGAGTGTATGATACGAATGGCCTGCTGGGGAGAATGGGGGCCATGGGAGGGGGGATCTACGGGGATGGGGACGGGCCAGAACATCATGGTCATGTTTAGGAGAGGCAGGTACAACGGGAGTTTCAAGGCTGGCCCTTACCGGGGAAGGAAGGCTCGCTATGTTACAGCGATCCCTCGTTCCGGCCCTGAAAACTCAACCCAAAGACCAGGTGGCAAGAGAAGTCAGGGCCCTGGCCTCAGGTTGCTTCTGCTAAATGCCAGATCTGTGATTCAGAAATCTCCCCTCGTCCGGGACTTAATATTAGACGAGGGGGCAGATCAGATCTGGCGTGGATTACTGAGAACTGGCTGGGCCATGAGGGAGGAGTCCCCCTCTCAGAAATGTGCCCAGAAGGGTTTCAGGTGCTGCACCAACCATGACACCAGAGAAAGGGGAGTGGCAGTTGTCATCCGGAAATCATTAACACCTCGTAGGATCCCTGCTCCGGAGACTGTCGGGTGTGAGTCCCTTCTGGTGAAGCTGGACCTTGGGGGTCAAGTGGCCTTGTTGTTAACGTACCTACCTCCCAGCTGCGTTACAACAGCCCTGCCTTCGCTCCTGGAGTCAGTAGCCGGTTTGGCGGTTGAGTTCCCCAGACTTATTGTACTGGGGGACTTTTAACCTGCCATCTCTCGGCGAACGCTCCGACGGGGCGCAGGAGTTCATGGCTTCCATGACAGCCATAGACTTGACCCAGGTAATTCAAGGTCCGACTCATACAGCAGGACACACTCTTGACCTTGTGTTTCTCTCGGAGCAGTGGAGATGTGATCTGGAACTGGAGGGCATAAAGACCTTGCCCTTGTCATGGTCAGATCACTTCCTCCTGAGGCTTGATTTTCTGAAACTACTCCCCCACTGCAGGGAGGTGGAACCGATTAAGTGGTTCCGCCCCAGGCGCCTGATGGATCCCTTGAGATTTCAGACGGAGCTTGGGGAGATACCTGACTCCCTTGCCCACAGTCCGAAGGACTAGAGCGACGTTGGAGGGCCAGTAAATCCAAATCTGACCAAACACAATTAAGAGCCTTTATTAGGACTTATCTAGTGGCGATTCGGGCGGCAAAATGTACGCATTTCTCCACTCTCATTGCGTCCTCAGAATCCCGCCCGGCCGCCCTATTTAGGATAACCCGCTCCCTCCTGAAAGGGAGGGATGCGGGTGAACCCTTGCAGGGAAGAGCCGAGGAATTTGGTCAGTTTCTGTCAGACAAAATCGCTCAGATTCGGATGGACCTGGACTCCACTTGGACAGTACCTGCAGAGATGCCGAGAGTGGGCCTTGATCGGATTTCTTGGAGCGAGTTCCAGCTTGTTACTTCTGAGGAAGTGGACAAGGCCATGGGAGCTGTGAGTACCTCCACCTGTTTACTGGACCCGTGTCCCTCCTGGCTGGTTTCGACCAGCAGGGAGGTTACACGAGGCTGGCTCCAGAGGATTGTTAATACCTCTCTATAGGAGGGATCTTTCCCGCTGCCCTTAAAGGACGCGGTGGTAAGACCCCTCCTTAAGAAGCCTTCTCTGGATCCAGCTAGTCTCAAAAATTACCATCCAGTCTCCAACCTCCCTTTTGTAGGGAAGGTTGTTGAGAAGGTGGTGGCCTTTCAGCTCCGACGGTCCTTGGATGAAGCAGATTATCTAGATCCTTTTCAGTCAGGTTTCAGGCCTAGTTACTCCACCGAAACTGCTTTGGTCACGCTGACCGATGATCTCTGGCGCGCCAGGGATAGAGGATATTCCTCTATCCTGGTGCTTCTTGACCTCTCAGCAGCCTTCGATACCATCGACCATGGTGTCCTTCTGTGATAATTGGGAGAGGTGGGAGTGGGAGGCACCGTGTTATGGTGGTTCTCCTCTTACCTCTCGGATAGGTCACAGTCGGTGTTGGTTGGAGGACAGAGGTCAACCCCTAGGCCCCTAAAATATGGGGTGCCTCAGGGCTCGGTCCTCTCCCCCCTCCTATTTAACATCTACATGAAGCCACTGGTGGAGATCATTCGGCGGCACAGGATCAAATATCATCAATACGCGGACGATACCCAGTTGTATCTGTCCGCCCTGTGCCAACTCAGCGAAGCGGTAGAAGTGATGTGCCAGTGCCTGGAGGCTGTCAGGGTCTGGATGGGAGTAAACAAGCTGGCACTCAATCCAGACAAGACCGAGTGGCTATTGATGTTGCCCCCCAAGAACTGACCAGATATTCCATCTCTTAGCCTGGGGGGTGAAACTCTTCACCCCTCAGAGAGGGTCCGCAACTTGGGTGTCCTCCTGGATTCTCAGCTGACATTAGAATACCACCTGTCGGCTGTGACCAGGGGGGCTTTTGCCCAGGTTCACCTGGTGCACCAGTTGCGGCCCTACCTGGACTGGGAGGCACTTCAAATGGTCACTCATGCTCTCGTCACCTCTAGGCTTGATTACTGTAATGCGCTTTACTTGGGGCTGCCTCTGAAGAGTGTTCGGAGACTACAATTGGTCCAGAATGCGGCCGCGCGAGCGATATCGGGTGTACCTAGGTACACCCATGTTACACCTATCCTCCGCGAGCTGCACTGGCTTCCCATTGGTCTCCGAACGCAATTCAAGGTGCTGGTCATTACCTTTAAAGCCCTACATGGCTTGGGACCTGGATATCTGCGGGACCACCTCCTGCCAAATACCTCCCAACGTCCTATAAGATCTCACAGGCTGGGCCTCCTTCGGGTACCGTCGACTGGGCAGTGCCAGTTGGCGACTACTCAGGGGAGGTCTTTCTCTGTAGCTGCCCCGACTCTGTGGAATGATCTACCTGCAGAGATCCGGACCCTTCCCACTCTCTCGGCCTTCCGTAAAGCCACTAAAACCTGGCTGTTCCGGCAGGCCTGGGGCTGTTGACCCCAAATACGGTCCAGCCCCACTTAGAACGGTGTGCATGGTGTGTTTTAAATCTATGGTTTTTAAATCTATCTTTTCTTTTCTTCCATTCTTTTTTTTATTTACTTTGCCACCCGGAGTCCTACGGGATTGGGCGGCATACAAATGTTATTAAACTTATTAAACAAGACCATAGAGGCATTCCTCATGGAGCAAGGGTTCCAGCACATACTCATCTCTCCTTTTCACCCGGCAAGCAATGGGCAGGCTGAGTGGATGGTGAGACTAACCAAGGAAACCCTCACCCAAATGGGCCCAGGGAATTGGCAGAAAAAAGTTGACCAATTCCTCCTCGCTCAACACATCACCCCTCATGCGACCACCAACAAGAGCCCAGCGGAGTTGCTGATGGGAAGAAGGCTGAGGTCACAACTTAACCGATACCACCCTGACTACCTTCCTGAGGCTCCTCTGGACTCTGCACGGCCCACGTGGGCATTCAACATATAGGACTGGGTATTCGCAAACAACTATGCGGGGTACCCGACCTGGCTGGCGGGGTGAGTCGTGGCTGTCACTGGCCCCACGTCATACCACATTGAGCTGGAGGACGGGCGAAACTGGAGGAGCCATATCGACCAACTCAGACACTGCCTGGGGGACACCAAGCTGAGGAACCAGGGTGATTGGACTGCGACCGGAGGGCCAGAGCAACCCTCACAGAACTTGAGGTCTCCACCCCGAGGAGCACGCTCAACCACCGGCCTAGAAGCAGACGAGCAGGAACCTGGCCTACCCAGTGGCCCAACAGGGGAACTAAACACCAACTCGAGCCGTGACCACTTATCTGGGATCAAGGGCATCTAGCAGGAAATGACGGTCTCAGAAGCCGAAGGAACCAGGATGAAACTTGACTTGAGGCTGAGGAGTTCCAAAAGGTTCCTTCCCAGACAGCCGGAGGGACAGCAGATTTGACCGCTGCAGCCGAGATCCCAGGGACAAGTGAACTGTGCAGGTCCAGTAGGCAGCTGGTGCGCCCCGCCTACCTGGAGGACTACGTGACATACATAGGCAGGGGATTGGACACTGTTCATTCTAGGAGGGGAGGGGTGTTACGTACGACATACGTCAGAAATCTACATCAGTTTCCATGCTCACCGCGAATTGGCTAGAATCTACATAGATTTTCATGCTCACCACGGATTGGCTGTCCCAATTGGCTCGCCCCTCCCTAAAGGGCGAGCTCCGGCAGCCCAGCTGGCAGAGCGCAGTCTCATTTTGCTGGAAATAAAAAGTGCTGAAATCACTAGCGACTCTCACCTGCTGCATTTGCGCCAATCTAACAAGGAGTTACCCAATTATTACCACTAGATGATTGGTGCGTCTGTGTGTGTGAAGGCTAACATATTAAGACAAATAGACATAACAACTGTCAGGATGAAACCATATGATTTGTTATGTATCTGTGCTCTTCCCACCCACCTATATTATACCTACTTTACGTGAAAGAAAGATTGGAAATCATAGGAATCTTGAACAATTCAGAAAGTACCTGAAGAATGCCAACCCCTTACTTTGTTCCGTGGGCTCTGGTCTCTCAATAATGCTTTGCATCATATACAAGCAGTGGAGGAAATCCTAGCTAATGATACTGGGGAGATTTTTATTGCTGCAGCAAAAGAACAAGAAGCCATTCAGACAATGACAGAATAGAATGGCTCTAGATATGGTATTGGCATTCTAAGGAGATGCGTGTGCACTGCTTGGACAACAATACTGTGTGCATATTCAGGACAAATCGGAAGAATTCCACAGCTGAACTACACACTTTGCAAAGATAACTGCAACACCCCCCTACCCCATGGACGAATGAAAAGATTAGTGGCATTGAGTGACAGGATGGTTGCCTGATTTCACTGGTTAAGTACCTAATAATGACCCTGGCAGGAATAGTCATTGTTCTCTTAATCACCTGTTGTGCATTACAATGCCTTCTGCTTTGCCTCCCCACCTGTAAGCAAACTGCAGGGAGGGGGGGATGTCTCCCAGTACACAGATATTGGTGTTGGGTGAATCTTGGAAAATTAGATCATTTTTAGATTAAAGAGGGGCGGAATGATGGGCTGGCTGCTAAAGCAAGGTCATGGCACACACTTGAAAGTAAATAAGGAAGACTGTAATGGGGGGGGGGTGTCTGTCTGTCTCACAAGAACAAAGAATGCTTATCAACAGGAAATATGCATGTGTAAAGCTTGTAGCAATTATGGGTAGCTAGAAAGCTGATAAAAAATAACAAGAATTAGACAACTTGCAGACCTCAGCTAAAAGTTAGGAATAGAGAAGACCTGCAGCAAATGAAATGTGTATTAGATAACTCCTGGGGCATTCAGTAGCCAAGGCTTAGGAAGAGGGCAACTATAGACCAATAGAACAAATTGTAGAATTATTACCAAAATATTTATTAGATGATATTTCTTGTTATCTCACCTTGTTCTACCTTCTCCTTTAATGAAAATGTATAAAGTTCACTTAATCCTTTGTTCTTGGCCTTTTGACCAGGAACCCTTTTCCTTGGAATACTCCAATAAAAAGCAATCAGAAAACCTGCACCTCGTGTCTGGCGTCCATCATTGGCTTCAACACCAGGCTCAGACCCAAATTGGGGACAACACTTATTTTGAAGTGAAGTTTCAAAAGAGATCTATTTTTAGTTCTATTTGTAATCTAAGAATGCAATTTTATGATGTCTTGTTTTGACTGAAAAATTCTACATTCCTCTTCAACCATTTGTCTACTTCTTCCTATTCTGTTCTGCCATTCCCCTCGACCATGAAGTCATAATCCAGGAAAGCCTTCCTTTATCCAGTGACTTTCAGATAGTTTGAGCTACAGTTCTCATAATTCTGTTGAATCTTGAGGCATAATGGGGCTGCTATACATGTGCTGATGGCATCCTGGTGTGCTGATATCATCCTTGTCCCTCAGAGAATACATTACGTCATCTGATATAAATTGTCATCAATCCTTTGCCATGGTCAGATCACTTTCTAGTTTATATGTATGTCACTAACAAACGGCATTTCCACAGAGTAATAAACTGTTAAGAATATATGTTCTTGGTGCTTGTTTGATGCCCTAGGTTTTCTGGGAATGCTGGAAGAATTCCTCAGTGATTTTGTGGGAAGTTCCTCTGTGCATCTTGCCAACCTCTGGAATTCAGAGATGAGGAGTGTGCTAGATGAGATTGGCTCTGAGTGGCCTTTTTTTCCGCACAGATCTCAGAAGTCTCCTTGGTTTATTGAGGTGTTTCAGGAAATCAAGCAGGTAAAGAGACACTTAGAGCACAAGTAGAAGGAAATGAAGAATGAATGTGATCATGCACATTTACATACTCCTGTTTGGGATTATACAGAAATGAATAATCAGAGAACGTAAATGATAGTATTGATTATTATTGGAAAGCAATTTCTTAACCATAAATATTGTTGTCTCCCCTCTTCTCTCCACTAGTTCTAAACATGGGCAACCTATTGAAACTTCCACTAAGTTAAAAGGCCAGGACCTCTTAACCCTACAAAACTATACACCTGACGAAATCAAATATTTGCTTTGGGTAGCATCAGATTTGAAAAACAGAATCAAATACAAAAAAGAGGTAATATGAATACTTTAGCTCTCATTTCTTTATGTTTTTTCTTCCCATATAGAATCTTGTGTGATTCTGTAATTATAGATATTCACTGTACTTCAGAAATTAGCAAAGTTTTAAAAATAGTTAGTTTGTCTATTAAAATGACATGCTTATCATAATTTATATTTATGTTATAGCTAATATATTTAAGCTAAAGACTTTGGAAATAAGTACCACTTATTGAAATTTTATTTGAAAGTAAAACATTTAACATTTTGTTTCTGCTTTGCATTATGTTATGCCCTCAAATGAAAGATGGTAGTTTCAATCGCTCACTTAGTTTAGAACTACAACTCCCAGCTTTCTTCATGTAGGACCTGAAAATCCTTACCTGCTTAAAAGGAATATTTCATTTAAGAAAGAAAGAAATATATCATTTAAGAAAGAAAGAGTCCCACCCTTCATCTGAACACGATTCAATAGCAAAACACTATAAGCTGATTTGAGTCAAAATAATCATTTCACATTTAAGTGTGTGATACATACCACCCTTTTCTTTCTTGAATTTCAGAATTTACCTTTATTACAAGGCAAATCTTTGGCCCTGATTTTTGAGAAAAGAAGCACAAGAACTAGATTATCTATTGAGACAGGTAAATATAAACTAAAATATTATGGCTATACATATCTTTTCTTCTGTGACCTGCATAACATTTAACTGCTGAAATTACAATATATTTAGAGTCCTAAGGAAAGGCCAATATTGTTTAAAAATATGGTTTGTCATTATTTATCTCACAATTAGTTGTTTAGAGTTATGATTTGTTACTATTACAATAAATAAAACAGAATTTTTAACAAAGGATTCTTTCAAATCATTCAGAATTTAATCAAAGTGATTCCAAAGTGCTTACAGTATATTCAATACTAGCTGAATACCCATGCTCCGCTACGAAACTATGTGATCGGACTTGATAATTCGACACTTACAGCTTGAAAATTAATGAGTAGTTATGATCAGCCTCTCCTCTCCTCTTCTCTCCCTCAGGCTTGCCCCACAGAATCCTCCCCTATCCTATCCCCTTCTCTCCCTCAAGTGTGCCCCACACAGAAACGTCTCCTATCCTACCACTTTCTCTCCCTCAGCCTTGCCCCACAGAAACCTCTCCCATTCTATCCCCCTTCTTTCTCTCAGGCTTGCCCCATGAATCCTCCCCTATCCTATCCCTTTCTCTCCCTCAGGCTTGCCCTATAGAAGCCTCCTCTATCCTATCCCCATCTCTCCATCAGACTTGCCCCACAGAATCCTCTCCTATCCTATGACTCCCTCTCCCTCAGGCCTGCCCCAAAGAAACCTCTCCTATCCCCCTTCTCTCCCTTAGCCTTTCCCCACAGAATCCTCCCCTATCCTATCACCTTCTCTCCCCCAGACTTGCCCCACAGAATCCTATCCCACTTCTCTCCCTCAGGCTTGCCCCACAGAATCCTCCCCTATCCTATCCCCATCTCTCCATCAGACGTGCCACACAAAATCCTCTCCTATCCTATCACTTCCTCTCCCTCAGGCCTGCCCCACAGAAATCTCTCCTATCCCCCTTCTCTCCCTTAGCCTTGCCCCACAGAATCCTCCCCTATCCTATCTCCTTCTCTCCCCCAGACTTGCCCCACAGAATCCTATCCCCCTTCTCTCCCTCAGGCTTGCCCCACAAAATCCTCCTCTATCCGATCTCCCTCAGGCTTGCCCCACAGAATCCTCCCCTATCCTCTCTCCTTCTCTCCCTCAAGTGTGCCCCACAGAAACCTCTCCTATTCCCCTTCTCTTCCTCAGGCTTGCCCCACAGAATCCTCCCCTATCCTATCCTCTATCCTATCCCCTTCCCCACAGCCACTGCTACTGGTTTGCCCGAACCGGAGAAAACCTAAAACATCAGGATTCCTGATGTTTTAGGGACATACAAATGTTATTTAAGTGTCTAATCTGCACATAATATTGTGACTGTGATACCAATAATAAAATATATTATAAAGATACCAATAGTCTTTAACTTATGACCCATATTAGGACTGAAATTTCCATTTCTAAGCAACATGGTCATAAAGTGAGAGATCACATCGTTGCATTGCTTAGCACTAACAATCCCAGCACTCCTTTTTGCTGTTGTTGAACAAATTCCATTTGTTGTTAGCTGAGACCTCATCCCAAACCAAGTCATTCTGAGATTGGTTACTCCTAGCTCCAAACCTTGTTTGTTCCAAGGTAATGAACTGGCTTCCCTTCCACTCTCCCCACCTATTTCCCTCCATTTCTGTTCTTTTGGCCATCCTGCAAAGTTCTGGAGCTGCTTAAACATTCTGCAGTTCAGGAGTTTCTTGGAATGCCAAGGCTTTGGAGATGCAAGAAGCTCCTGACCTACAGCACAAAGCCAAAACCACCCTTGGAAACCTCAGTTGCCCCAGCCCTGGCCCAGCAGCACATGTCTTGTGAAGCTGCAGCCATCCTGGAAAGCCCAGGCTAGTCCCAGTCACAACTGCTCTTGCCTCCCTGTGCTCTGCCACCACAGCTGATCTTCACCATCTTCTTGCTCCTACTGCTCATAAGGTTGTTTGCACTGGCAATTTGTGGGACAGCTGCTGGCCACATGAGATACTCTTCCTGAGGTCTTACTAAGAAACTGCCATGTGCAACCTGGGGAAGAAAATCCTCATGCAGCCAGTAGCTACCTCATTAAGGGCCAGGGCAGGAATTCTTAGTAATTCTTAGTAAGCAGTGGGAGCAAGAAGACTGGTGAATGTGAACTAGGGCAGCAGGGGCCACAGAGTGCAGGGAGGCAAAAGGCCATAGATGGGGGAAGTTGAAGCACCCCTACAGCCATTGAGTAAATGGTCATAAGTATTGAAGTGGCTGTTGATTTTTTGTAGTTCTATGCTAGTTGTCTTCCAAAACATTCCTGGAATTCAGCTACCATCACTACCAAATAGCATGGAAATCATTAGGCCCCAGTGCTTATGCACTGTGGACTAGTGACATCTGGAGAACATCAATTAGGGGAATTCTATTTCAGAAGTCGTGGAGAAAAAAATGATCTTCAACGAAAGATTTAGGATGTCTATATTATCCTGTATCCCTAGAAAAAGAGCAAGTTTTTTTTTTTTTTACAAAATAGAATTAATAGATACCAAGAATAACTAAGTCTGTTTGAAGCATTGATTTACATAGAATGTCTTCTTTTCACTGCACCCTTATATTGGAAGTATTTTAGGAATTGTAATAAACATGTGGCTATCACATGTTGAGCACTATCACTAATAATAAATTTGTCTCTTACTACTTTCACTGCTTTATAGGATATATGGCAATAGCTGTACCACCATGGTGAGAATAAAGCAAATCTTGACACCTTCTTAAAGAACACACGCTTCGGTATACTATTGTCAAGGGAACAGGATGAGGAAACTGAACAGAGTCAGGATCATGACATAAGATTAGGAATGTCCACATTCTAATCAGAATTGAGCAATCCTTAGGGAAATGATTATATTGTTCCATAATTTTCATCCCCCATGTATATGTAACATGCAAACAAGATTTTCACTGCACTGTTCATTTGATTGAAGGTGGTGCTATGTGCATTCTAATATGAATTCCAAATCACCCTTTTTTCTTTAAATTCAGATTGCTGCACAATATTACAGTTTGTACATAGTTCTTTTTATAGATCGCTTCTTTTAAAAAGCAAAGTTTTGTTGCTACTGGAATTCCACATAGGAATTGGATTTTGTTTCCATAGATTTGCTTTAATTTTTTGGAGGAGCTCTGCAATCTTTGGAAGGTGATTGTGCATGTTACTACATTTTTCAAGCAGAACAGTCTTATTGTATAGAAGAATTTCTGTAGTGTAGACACTGCTGGACTATCTAAGTGCATAGCAAATGTTATTGTTTGTCTGTTTGATCATGTATGTATGTATGTATGTATGTATGTATGTTTGTATGTTTGTATTTATTTATTTATTTATCTATTTATTTATTTATTTAAGGATTTGCACTTCTTGGAGGACATCCATGTTTCCTTACATTACAAGATATACATCTGGGTATCAATGAAAGCATCTCCGACACAGCATGGTTTGTAGAATATTCAGTGACTTTGTAGTTGTAGATAATGTAAATACAAATTCAATGTTTTATCCAAAGATTACATGTTTTTTCACCCCAAAAAATTGAAGGAAAAATCCCTGATTCTTCAAGAGCATTGACTGGCTTTAAATCTGATGATATTTTTTTTAAAATAATTTTTATTACACAGTTTTTGAAACAAAAAAGTATAAACTTTGACAATTTTCTTCTATACAACATTTCCAAATCAGTATACATCTGTTATATATACTTCCCCGCCCATTCCAATATGTCATTGTTTATACATGTAATTCTAGTGTTTTTATACATACAAATATATTCATTTCTTGAGTTACATTCATTCATAGTATGTCATTTCCATTTATACATATTTATTACTAATTTCTAATTCCTATATCTTCTTCATTTAATCTTTCCTTAAGCTTTACACCTGTCCTATAACCATTTATATCATTCATTCCAGGGGTAGGTTTCATTTTTTTTACTACTGGTTCAGTGGGCGTGGCTAGGGGGCATGTGACTGACTAGGCATGGCCAACTTGACATTTCTCACATACATGCCCACTCAGTCACATCCCCCCCAGTTGGCCATGCCCACCAAACCAGTGAAAATTTCTGTTTGGCCAGCTCGGCAGCTGGCAAAGAAGCCTCCCTTTCCCTGTCACCGCTGAATGATCTGTGCCCTCCCCTATGGATTGATGGTGCAGGAGGAAAGGAAAGAAGCCAGTCTTGGGAGGGACCTTTTCTCTCCCTTCAGAGAGCCCAGGTAGGGAGAGAGGAGGCAGGCTAGTTTGAATGTAGGCAAGCAGTTTGTGGCCGGTGCCTCCTTTGCTCGTTGGAGTGGGCAGAGAAAGAAAGGAGGTCTGCGATAAAGCAGCCCCCACCATCAAGGGTGAAGGGCAGCGCCTTCACCCTCAGCTGTCACACACCTCTTTTCCCAAGTTTGGCAGGATTCCTCTCCCTTCTCCTCTCTCTCCCACCCTATGGGGCTCTACACCCTGCAATAGATTTCCTAGCCTGGGATCCCAGGAGAAGCTCATCTGCCTATAGTTACCAATCCTTCTGCCAACCAAAGAGGAAGCTTCTGCTGCTGCCTTTACAGGCCGGGAGCATCTGGGAGGTAGATCCTGTTTTTTTGCAAGGTCACCATAGAAGAGAAGGAGAAAGTGCTCTTCACCCTGCATGCCATCACCTTACTTAGGTTGCTGCCTGGTTGGTTGTGGTGCTTTGCACAGAGAGAATCTGGCCATGGCAGCATCCTAAGGGCTCCAGATCCACCACCATCAAGGGAAAAGCCAATGGAAAGAAGGAAACGCTTTTCTTCTGAAGAGAGACTGCCTGTCAGGCCTGCAGCCATATTCCTTTTGAGTCTGTGGCCTGCCACACTTTCTAATATTCTACTATGCCATTTCTATTGTGGAGAAATGGGAGGGGCTTGGTACAGAGTTAAATGCTATGTAGCCAAAATAAAATTGCTTTCTAGAATCCAAGGTCATCCTTTGTCTCTACACCTCTGCACCTGACTGGAACTGGAGGGGTGGACCTGCCAACCTGGCAGTGGAAGATTGGACCATGTGATGGACTTGTAGGTGTGGGGGCCAGATCATGAACTTTCAACTGGGTGTAGAAAACCGGGAAGCTTTCAGATTCAGGTTTTCCCAGATGTGCCAACATGGCTCTCTTAATAAATTGGAACTTTGAGCAATATTTTGCCTTGGACTCTGATTTAATTTTGGATGCTATTTGGAATGCTGACACTGGGTGAATGTACTCAATTATGATGTTTTTGACTCTTACTGAAATTATAGCTGCAAATATTTTGTAGTCTGCAATGAGATGAATCTAATTTTTGATCTGTTGTGGGTCTGTATCTTCTTTTTGGATAAGTGTGATAAGTGCTTCTCTCTATGAATTTGGTATTTTCGCTTCTGCAAGTGCCTCATTAAATACTTCTAGCATTAACACATCTAATGGTTCCTGTACCACTTTATATAACTCCACAGGGAGTCCATCTGATCCTGGTGTTTTGTTATTCTTTTGCTTCTTCTTTGCCTCCACCAGTTCCATCATAGTTATTGGTTCATTTAATCTTTCTCTTTTTTCATGTGCAATTTTAGTTAAATTCATCTTATCCAAATATTGTTTAACGTTGTCTTCCAGTATGTGTTCTTGGTAGTATAGATTTTGAAAAAATTGTTGTGTTACCGTATTTTTTGGTGTATAAGATGCACTGGAGTATAAGACACACAAAGGTTTTGAAGAAGCAAATTAAAAAGTTTTTGCACTCTGCAAACCTCCCAAAAATGGCCCATTTTTCTCAAAAACAGGCCCATTTTTTCCAAAAAAGGGGCATGAATAGCTCTTAGGAGGCTTGTTGAGTGTTTGGGGGGGGGGAATGACCAAAAACCGACCAGTTGTTTTGTGAAAATGGGCCATTTTTTTGCCAAAAAGGGGCATTAGGAAGCTTATAGAGTGCTCCTGGGGGCTGGGGGGGGGAATTGAGCAAAAAACAGTCCATTTTTTGCTCATTTCTACCCTCCCCAGCCGCCAGGAGCTCTCTGAAAGCCTCCTACAAACTATGCACAGCCATTTTGGTGAAGGGGCGGGGTTTCAGGAGGCTGTATTCAGTGTATAAGATGCACCCAGATTTTCAGTCTCTTTTTTGAGGGGAAAAAGATGCGTCTTATACTCTGAAAAATACGGTATGTCCTTTTTTTCTTCTCTTCTATGGTGTGTCACGCTCTCCTTGTCTTGCAATTGGGATATTATTCTTTTCTCTTTTTATTTTCTTAATTTATATGCCAGCCAGCATCCTGGCTTATTTGCATGCTCAAAACATTTTTGCTTTGCCATTTTGACTTTTTGTGCCATTTCATCTTGTATAGTCAAATTCAATTTATGTTTTCATTATGTCTCTTTTTTCTTTTATCTTGTTATTTTGGGGTTTGCGCGGTAAATATAATTCTAATCTTTTGAGTTCTTCCTGCAACACATTGTGGTTTTATTTCCTTTTTAAATTTCTTTTTATCATATAAGCTATGGTGAGCCCTGGTATATGTGCTTTTGTGGTGTCCCACAGATTTCGGAGTGAGGTATCTTCTTTTGTATTTATCTTAAAAAATAATTTCATTTCCTTTTCAATCATTTGTGTGTATTCTTTTTTCTTCAGTATTTCTTGGTTCATTGTCCATCTCCTTTCTTCTGACCCTTCCATTTTATTTTTATAGGGTTATGATCTGCCCAAGTGTTGTTCATTATTTCTATCTCTTCGGTCTCTTTAATCAGTCCTGAGGTCATCCATGCCATATCAATCTTGGACTATGAATTGTGTGTATTTGAATATAATGTGTGTTGATTCTTTTCTCTAAGCATCTTGTAGACTCAGTTCTTGCATCATTTCAGAAAATGAATTTGGCAGCATTCTCTTCTTTCTCTTATTCTTCTTGTTGCTTTTATAGTCTATTTAGCATTGAAATCCCCAATTAAACATATATTTTCATATTCTAATTCCATTATTTTATTGTGTACTTTTCTATAGAATTCATTTTTGGTTGTTTTTTGATGCATGTATTGTGATAAGAAGTATTTGTTTTTGTTCTGTTTTAATCTCAATCATTAAGATTCTTCCCTCCTTGTCTGTATATATTTCTTTCGATTTTAGTCTTTCCTTGATGTATATTGCTATTCCTCTTTTTTGTGCATGTTAATGATGCATACAATTTCCCTAACTTTGGGTTTTCTAATAATTTGCTATACTGTTTCTTAATATGTACTGCCTGCAAATATATGATATCTATATCCAGTCTTTGTGATTTTGTAAATATTTGTGTTCTTTTCACTGGAGGGTTTAATTTGTTTATGTTTATGGAGACATCTTAATTTCCTCTTCCATCTTTTTTCCTTGTGTTCCTTGTCTCTCTTTGTATCTTCCCTTTCGTGCCTTCTCTTTCTATTCATTCTTTTTCCTGTTTCCTTTCCCCTTCTTGTTCTGCTTCTTTCTCCTCCATTTGGTATTCCTCTTGACTCCTACTTTCAGCTTCACATTTTCCAGGTTGCTTTCAGCATTGACATCCAATCAGTAGAGCTGAATGAGGAGGGGGTATCCCTTGGATACCCAGGCATTGGGACAAAGTCCATAACGCTCATTACTTTGAATGGTGTGAGTTCTGTGCTACTGTGAACATCATTATTGTATGCGACAATAATGATAAGCAAAAGATAAGAGGTCTGCCCAATTGGACGTAGCATCTCAGGTATTGCTCTACCATGGCGTTCAGTCTCTCTGCCGCCCCATTGGTGTTTGGGTCAAAAACTAAGACCCTGAGATGACCCAATGGACTGTAGGAACTCCCTCCAGAACTTAGCCATGAATTCTTTGAGGTACTCCATGCAGTCAGTAGATATGCTTAACAAACAGTTTAGCCAGCTTGTGAGCCGAGGGTAGTCTGCTGCAGGTGCCTGTTTGGAGAACAGGTCTATTACAATCCAAATCACCGTGTTTCCCCCACTTTTCTACTATAAAGTCCATTGCGATCTCATCCCATGGAGTCATTGGCTCTGCTACTGTTTGCAGCAGTCCGGGGGCTTTCCCCTGGTCGTCTCTTCTTTGTGGCACAGATGGTGCAACTTTTCATGTAACTATCCACATCTTTCTTTATGCAAGGCCACCAGAACTGCCTCTGGGCTAAATGTCTTTAGGAACCCAAAGTGGCCTGCTGGTTTGGCATCATGGCTCCTCTGGAGAATTAGCGTGCATAGGGATCCCAGGGCATAGTTTCGTCCCTTTCCATGTGAGGTCATCTCTTTTTGTCAAGATGTGTTGGTTGTTTCGGAACTAGGGGTCTATTAGCAGTTCAGTTTTGAGTCTCGTGGTTAGGTCGCTTGCGGGTTGGTCTTGCCAGTCATGGTGTTGCCGCCTGGTGGTCACTTGGACAGCTATTTGAGTAGAGGGAATGATGGCATCCACCACCTGCTCCCATTTGCATTTGTACTGGGGCATGCAGAAGAGGGCATCAGCTAGAAAGTTCCTCCCCCTTGGGATGTGCTTTAAACAAAATTGAAATGGTTGAAGTATTGAGCCCATTGGACTTGTTTGGGTGATAGTTTCCATAGGGTCCTGAGCACCTCCAGTTTTTTGTAGCTTTCCAGACTTTGAATGGTTTCTGGCCTCTTCCAATAGGTATCTCCAGGTTAGCAGTGCCCATCTCACTGGGAAAGCCTCCTTTTCCCATGCAGCCAATCGTCTCCCTGTATCTGTGCGCTTGCAGGAGGTGTAGGCGCAGGGTTGTAAGTTTCTTTGGTTGTTTCTTTGGAGTAGCACCACTCTCATTGCCATGTTGCTGGCGTCTGCCTGGATCACAAAGGGTTGCTCGGAGTCAGGATGCTTCAGCACCGGCTCCTTTGCAAACATTTCTTTTAATGTTTTGAACGCCTCTTGGAGGGTTAAGTCCCACTGTAGGGGTTGTCCCAGGCAAGGTTTCGTTCCTGGGCTCCCTGTCTTTAGAAGATCTGTCAGGGGTTTGGAAATCTTTGCAAAGGAGGGGATGAATTGCCTGTGGAAGTTCACGAACCCTAGGAAGCTTTGTAGCTGTCTGCGGGTGCGAGGGGGTTGCCAGCCTAGGACGTCTTGTACTTTGGCTGGGTCCATCTCTATTCCGTCATTTGACACTCGGTAACCGAGGTAGCCTAACCGTGCATGGTGGAAGTCACATTTTGATATCTTAATGTACAGGTTAACACCCAGAAGTTTTTTCAGTACTTGGCGGACCAGGTGTCAGGCCTGCAGTCATATTCCTTTTAAGATCTTTGGCCTGCCACACTCCCTCTTATTTTACTATGCTGTTTCATTAGTGAGGAATTGGGAGGGGGAATAGTAAGGAGAAGAATGTGTTGTTGTCAAAATAAAACATTCCCTTCTAGAAGCCCAAGGTCATTCTTGGTCTCCTCACCTCTTCACCTGACCGGAACTAGATGGATGGAAATGTCAGAGTGGCAGTGAAAGATTGGACCATGTGATGGACTTGTGGGTGTGGGGGCAATCATGAACTTTCAACTGGGTGGAAAACCCAGGAAGCTTTCAGATTTGGTTTTTCCACAGATGTGCCAACATGTCTCTCTTAATAAATTGGAAGTTTGAGGAAAGTTCTGCCTTGGACTCTCATTTAATTTTGGATGATATTTGGAATGCTGACATTAGGGATATGTAGTTGTCCATGGTCTCAGTGTAGATGAGGATGTTACCCAGGTAGATGAGGACCCCCTTGTAGAGGTGCTTGTGCAGCACCTCATTTATTAACTGCATGAATGCCACTGGGGCCCCCTGCAGTCCGAAAGGCATCACTTTGAATTGAAAGCTCCCTAAGGGGCAGTTGAACGCTCTTTTCCACTCATGTCCCTCTCTGATACATATTCGGTAGTATGCTTCTCTGAGGTCTAGTTTGGTGAAGACTTTTCCCTTGGCCAGATGAGATAGCATGTCCTTCATGAGGGGGAGAGGTATAGGTTGTGTATTCACACCCCATTTATCCCTCAAAAGTCCACACACAATCACATAGTCTCATCTTTTTTTTTCTTTGAAGAGGACTGGTGCCACAACCTGTTGCTTGGCTGGCTCAGTGAACCCTCTTGCTAGATTTTTGTCTATGTATCTGCGCATCCCTTGCATTTCCTGGGGAGTCATGGTGTACAGTTTGGGCTTGGGTAGCTTTGCCCTGGGGATGATTTTGATGGCGCAGTCTGCTTTATGGTGGGGAGGCAGAACATTGCACTCGGCCTTGCTGAATACTTCTGTGAGGTCCTGATATTCCTTCGGGATCTGTTCGGCCTCTGGAGTTTTTTTGCATGGGTTTGCCAGTTGTTCTGGTGGGCTCTTTTGGGGGAGGTTCCTGTGTGGGTGGTTTTTCTGCTTGCTGGTGTGGGAGGGGTTGGGAGCCCCTCGATATCCTAAGTCTGTGGGTACCCCCTTGCCACCAGATTGTTGGTCCCCATTTGTCTAGCCAGGAAAGTCCCAGTATGACTGTCATTTTTGGGGCTATTACAAATTGAATTACTTCCCAGTGATCTGCTAGCTCTAGCCTCACTGGTTCGGTCAGGTCAGGACATAGCCCCCCACATTAAGGACTTGTTGACCTGTTCGAACTGGATCGGGTGGACCAGTCTGTTTGCCCTGATCCCCAATTTCAGGATTGTGGTTAGGTTGATCAAGCACCTAGTGCAGCCTGAGTCTATTAGGGCTTGAAAATCCTCCTGGTTTTCTGTTTTTGGGGCTGTGAGGCATATTGGAAAAAGGAAAGGCTGAATAGGTTCACCCACCATTGGATTGTTTTCTCCCTTGTCCTCACTGTGTTGTGCCCTGGGTGGTGGGTCTGGCCTTGGTTTCGGGGCTGGGGTTGAGCACGCAGATGCCATATGGCCCATCCCCCCACATCTGTAGCATCTCAGCAGACTTCAATGGTCTCAGGGCCCTCTGTGGTGCTGTGGTTCCCGGTTGGTTGGTTGGTTTTAGGTCTGGTTGACCTCTCTCTTTCATGTCCGATTGCTTTCTCATGTTGTTAGCATGCAGCCCGCTGTCGACTTTTGTTGCTACTCGGAACCACTCAGAGAGTCGATTTGGGATGTCACGGTATGCAGTTACCTGGGCAATTTGCTTGTCCAAGCTTGTTCTGAAAAAATTCACCAGCAGCTGCTGTGGTAAAGGGGGTAGCCTTCCAATGACCCTCCCAAATTCACGGATGTGCTCTTTGATGGGTCGGTCCCTCTGCTTTAGGTTGCTGAGTTCCTCTTCCTCATATGGGTCCTCCTCTACCATCTCAATTCTGCCCTCTAGCAGTTGCAGGAAGTCATCTATGTCTTGCAGTTGGGGAGCTCTCCTCTTGTGGAGGGCTGCTAACCATTCCCTTGCTTCTCCCTCTAGCCCCTCTGCAATGGTATTCACCATGGCTCTGGGGGATGGGTAGAGGTGCCCACAGCATTCTAGGTGGATATCAGCTGAATCAAGGAATAGAGCTAGCTGGTCTGAGTCTCCATAAAACTTTCCCCTGAATTGGGGCAGGTCATTCAGCCCTACTCCTCCAACCTCCTGTCGGCCTCTGTATGCTTGCGCCTGATATGGCTGGCCATCTTCTTCACCTCTAGTGCAGAGAGAGGGAGGGGGTTGTCTGCTCTGGGCAGCCTGCCTGCTGTTTGAGAGAGGCACTGGTTGCAGTTTTGGGCTCCTTCTCCTTCTATTGGGTGGGGGAGGGGGGCTGAACTCCAGTCTGCGTCTCCTCCCTTCAACAGGATCAGATGTCCCTCCCCTCTCTTTTGGTCGGCATGATGGCCCCTCATCATGAAGGGTGGTCTGATCAAAATCCTCCCTCAGTTCCTATATTGCACTCCCCAGGGATTCCATCTGGGGCTTTGGGAGCCTGGCTTGTGCCCAGTCTCACATCCAGTCCATCCTTGCCAGCTTGCTCAAGACCCTTTCCTTTATCTGGGATTTGGGGTAAGGGAACTCAACTTCAGCTGCTTTAGGGGCTAATTTCCAACAATACTCATCCTTTCTTGCTTCTGCTCCTGAGAAAGGTATCACAGCTTGGATGTCTGCAGCTTTGATGTGTGGAGCTGGCTGCATTCCTCCAGCTATCATCAGGCTCTCTTCTGCCATGTTTGCCTGATTTTCTCTCCAATCACCCCAAATATCATGAAGTGATTGGAGATCCTGGGATTCAGGAAACCCGGAAATCTTGATAGATTTTAAAAGTCAGTTTCAGCTCTCTGTGAAGTTTCCAAAGGATGCTCTAATTAATTTATGAGCCTTGAGACAAAGTTCAAAAGAAGTCCAGTTATTTATTAGGAGCAACATTTTGGAATGTTCTTCTGCGGAGCTGAAACTGATTTCCGGTTAATGGTCTCTGAACTTTACCCCTATGTCTCCCCTCCTTTCAGTCTGTGTCATAAATCATATCCATCAATGAGGTGCTGCAGGAGTCTGTGAATTTTGCACCTCACATGCCTGCTGTAGAAACCTGAGATCCAACTCTGGTCGAAGGTATGCATGGAATTCTCCCTCCCATGTCAACTTGATAATAGTCATGGAAATGCTTTACAAATTAACACGTATCCTCTTTTTTCGATTTTCCTTGTGCCACTGTCAAACCCAGTGAAATCTTTTGTCTGCTTTTTATTTTCCATTATCTCTACAATTTCACTATCCTCCCCTCTTTTTCCCTCATTTCCTGTCTCTCCTCAATTTCTAACTTCAGAATTCGGTTTAAGTTTAATTTTAATGACTCATGCATATATTTTTTTATAATTTCATGTATTTCTTCAAATTCCCAACTTTCCATATTGTCCAGTTCAAAAATTCCCTTCATTATAATTTAAGTTCCACATTTTCTTCTTATTTCCCAATTCTTATTCTGCTTCTATATTTCCATTCAGCTGAAATGGAGAGGAAAAGAAGGGGGAGACATCTTAATTGCTTCCCTTTCTTTGTTCTTCCCTTTGGCAAATGGCTCCGTATTCTTTCAATTTCATGATTTTTCAGCAGTACAACCTTGTACTGCTGGATTTAAAACTGGACGTATGTTTACATCCAGTTTTAAATCCAGGAAAGATAGAGTTACGAACGGAGAAAATAGCGCTTTTTCTTGATTTTCCCTCTTATTAACTTCCACCTATCATTGATTAGAGTTGCTTAAGATATGTAAATTAGAACAAGATCAACCAAAGCGAGTCTCGGTGTATTTTTAGTTTCCATTCCCCCTCCTTCTTTTCCTTTGTCAGGTTCCCAATTGTCAATTAACGTATTTTTCGGAGCATAAGACACACTTTTTTACCCCCCAAAAGAGGGTGAAAATCTGGGTGCGTCTTATACTCTGAATGTAGCTCTACCCACCCGCTCCATGCGTTGCATTTTCAGGGGGTTCCATACGGCGGGGATCCTCACTTTCACATGGAGCCTGATTGCCAAAGCAGCCTGGAGAATTGCATTCAAAGTCTTTTCAACGAAAGCATTTTTGGGCGGCAGCACCACAATCCCTCCCTGATTCCAAAAAGGATGCGTGGAGAGACCAAACAAGTGCATCGTGTTTCAGGTGGCAGGCATTTTCTGTCTGTCTCGCTGAGGTATTTCTGGTCTCTCTCCCAACGTTTTGGAATCTTAAGAAGAAGATTCCAGAAAAACAATTGATTCTTCTAGATCTCTGTTTTCGAGCCCATATTTCTGTTCTGCTGTTTCCATCTTTTTATCTAATTGTTCCATTTTTGTCTCTACTGTTTTTATTCTCTGTTCATTTTTAATAATAGTCTGCTGGATATTTCCTATTTTGTCATCCATTCTTCTTATATCTCCTTTCATTTCTCCCATCTCTTGTTTGATTTCTTCATAGCTTCTTTTGGCCTCTTCATGGTTATTTGCTATTGCTTCCTGTGTTCTTGTCATTGCTTCTTGTATCTTTAAAAGCGTAGCTTGCATACCCTGAATGTTTAATGCAGAACCTGCTTTGACGGTTCCCATCATGCTCTCTATTGAGCGCTAGTGTGAAGGCAATGAGGTTGTAGATGCTCGGTTTGGGACAGTTTTCTTGCTCGTCCTAGTAATAGTTGTTGTGCTCATCATTTTCCCCACATTCACAAGGTTTTTCCAAAATAACATGCAATGATTTAACTGGTCAAATTCTCTTTTGAGACCTCCCCATTCCTATATTCCTTAAGCAACAATCCTACAATAATAATAGTGACACCTTCACTTTAAGTATGTGTGTATGTGTGTGTGTGTATATAGTATATAAGTTTAAGTATGAATATGTGTAAAAATATAGCTGTATATATCTAAATATAGGTACTTATATATTCTACTCTAACGATCTTTTAAATAAATTTAAATAAATATTTCTAATTATAAAAAGTTTAAAGGTTATACATGATTGTTAATTAAATCTAATATGTATGATATATAAAATACATTGAATAATATAGATATACCAAGAATTGACACCTTAAAGTGTTACCTTCTTAGTTAATGAGTAGTAATAGGTGAATATAAATATATCTATAGATTATAAATAACTTAATTTCAAGTTCTCAGAGTCCTATCAGTACTTTGCAGTTGGTTCACCTTTACAATTAATTCTATTTCTTATCTTATTGTGTTTATATATTTATGAATATGTCTTTTATCTCCTCCTTTTAATTTCATTATCCTCCAAGGTCCTTCAGTTGGATTTCTCTTTCTCACATTGTCTTCTTAAGTCACTTCTATAAGTCAATTCAATAATGCCTCAGTCTTGCACCATTTCTTTATGCACACTACTTATTTAGATCTGTCCATTCTATAGCCTCCAGATGATGCTCTTGTTCTTCTTGTTCTTCTTACCCAACACAGGATTTCTTTATTATTAAAGTTCCACCTTCAAAAGTTCTCAAAATCTTTCAAGTCCATCACCTTATGAAAGTTATAGTGTTATCTACTTAAAGAATATCAGAATGCAGTAGATATATATGTGTGTGTGTGTGTGTGTGTGTGTGTGTTATTTGTGCTGATAAATAAATAAAAGGAGACTAGTATAGATCTATTTCAAGCTATTTAGCTCTCATCAGCTAGCCGTACCCTTACTGGGATTCGAACCTGGGCTATATTACATATTAGGCAGATGTCTTAGCCATTAGGCCACAGGCTCTGATCCATTATCAGCTGAGCCAGGGAGAAAGGTATATATTTAAAGTCACAACCCCTGGTATGCCCCAATTATGGGAGGAAGCTAACTGCTTCCATTCTCTGTCAATCAGCTCGTCACAAGAGTCCATCACGACAGAAACCCAATATTTTTACTGTTGCCTTTGTTATATTTGTGTTTTATTTGTGCTGATAAATAAATAAAGAGAGACTAGTATAGATCTATTTCAAGCTATTTAGCTCTCATCAGCTAGCCATACCCTTACTGGGATTCGAATCTGGGCTATATTACATATTAGGCAGACGTCTTAGCCATTAGGCTACAGGCTCTGATCTGTTATCAGCTGAGCCAGGGAGAAAGGTATATATTTAAAGTCACAACCCCTGGTATGCCCCAATTATGGGAGGAAGCTAACTGCATTTCTGCATATCCAACATTTCTCTGTTCAATATGCACAGTCTATTCCTGCCATTTACTTTTCAGCTCCTCCTCCACACAAGTTTATAATATTGTCAAAAAAACAGAGTTTATCGTCACCAATCCAGTAGAATTCCCCTTCTGATCAGCCTCAGGGTACCTCTGTCTGGAGCTTATTCCTTTTTCACTTCTCGTCTTTTTGCGCTGTCACTGTATAAACATGACTGTTACTTTCTCCTTCCCTCTCTTAGTCACTGCTGTTGTTCCAACAGAAATCCTGCCTCTCGCTTTGAAGTCTCGATTTCACAGCACCACCAATTGTTAATCTGACTTTACCAGCTTTGGGATTCCTTCTCACACTGATTTCATCTTGTTGTTTTCAATTTTTTTTCCTGCTCTGCAGCTGTCACTGTTTTGAACCAGCCGAAATGGCTGGTTTCTTTCCTGCCAAAGTTAAGGAGTTTATCCTGTCCCTTCACCCCCGGGGTCTTTTGCCTTTCACCACCAAGGTCTTTGGAGCTTTCCCTTTCTTCTGTCAATCCCTCTGAGATTGCCTGTGCCTTTTAGAGGCTTTCTGCCAGGAAAATTCAGGCTTCGGGACTGGAGTCCCTGATCCCTCAACCCCGCTCCATGATGACATCACTGCCAGAAGTCTGCTGAATCTGATATTAAAACTATACATTTGACATTATAAGTAAGAAATGGCATCTTTCCTAAAATATGGGCAAGGTGGAAGGTAATGTAATATAGAGGTTGATGTACTGCCAATATAGTTCACAATGCTGCATAAAAAGTCTGAACACCCCCCGCCCCCCAAAAAACAAGGAACAAATTTACCTGTGTGGATATTGCACTTTTTTTGGAGAATTCTGTGCATTGTCCAAAAAATAAAGTCTACTTATTTTGAAGCAGAAATGGAGATTATAGTGAGCTACAAAGTCACAACTGTTACTCAGAAACACATGATATTGAATGATGAAGGTTGTTGATAAGAAAAGAAAAGCTCTTTTATTGAATTCCCCCTCATTTTCTTTGATAAATTCAGAGCTAAAAAAAGTAAGAATGTAGCTTAATATCAAAAACAAAATCTCTCAACATCCAGGAATTTTTTAAAAATAGCATTACAATGTAATATTAATAAAACCACAACTTATGTAGACTGTCTTCTGCATTTATCAAAAATATCACTGTCTTGGAGGCGGGGCTGGTGTCACGATGGAACAACGTGCGATCTTGAAGCTCCAAGATTGCCATCGATATCTCTGCCACTAGACGGTCCTTTTGGACCTAACCCATCCTATAGAGACAGTGATAGAGAAGGGCACATCCTGCTGATCCCAGGGACACCGCAAAGTCCCTGGTGGAGCCAGGAGAAGCCCTTTTTCCAGCGGTGGAGAAGCAGCCATTAAAGCTGCTGAAGTTGGGACAGCTCCAGAACAGAAGAAAAGCTGGAGAGAAAGTGTGTCGATTTGGTAAAATAACTTTTATTATTAGTTGAGAGAACACCCTAAAAGGTTAAAAGTAAAGTTGAAATTGAAGACAGAAGAGGTCAAGTGGTGAGATTAAGCTAGAGTCAAACTAAGTGTGTGTTTTTTAATTCTTTTATTGCTGGAACTTTTACAAATGCTTTTTAATTTTTAAACTGAACTGACCATTTTTTCTTTTTCTTTTCTTTTTCTAATACTTACAGAATAATTTTTTTATTGATTAGGACTTTCCTTTTCTTTTTTTAATGCCATATTGTATCTTTTTAAAAAAAAATCCTTTAGTTTGGAATATAAGGAGGAAAGTGAAAATAGAGGAAGATAAGTAACACCACCATCTAGAGGCTTGGAAACATTGTTTTTCTTTTCTTTGTCTGAGCATTTGATAATCTTGAACAAAGTAAGAGCTGGTGTTATATTTCAAAGACTCTGAGCTTGTTTATTGAAAATGATAGTGGGATGAGCATGGAAGATTGTTTATACAGGTGATCCTCTGGGACTATCAGTGGTTGGAGTCTGGAGTTAAAAGAAAGCTTGAAGTTGAAAGAAAGACAATTGCAGTGACCTTGAAAAGAGAATTGCTAACTTTGTTTGGAACTTAACAAAAGAGCCTTGGATTCTATATAGTGGCAGTGTGTGTGTGTGTGTGTGTGTGTGTGTGTGAATATGTGTGTGTGTGTTGCATTTGTGCTGATAAATAAATAAAGGGAGACTTTATAAAGTCTCCCTTTATAGACAGAGAAAGGAAGCAGTATGCTTCCTCCCATATTTGGGCATACCAGGGGTTGTGATATATATACCTATTTCCCTGGCTTAGTTGGTAAGGGAGGAGAGCCTGTGGCTTAGTGGCTAACACAACTGCCTAATATGTAATACAGCACAGGTTCAAATCCCAGTAAGGATATGGCTAGCTGATGAGAGCTAAATAGCTTGAAATAGATCTATACTAGTCTCCCTTTATTTATTTATCAGCACAAATGCAACACAAATGTAACAAAGGCAACAGTAAAAATAATGGCTTTCTGTCTGGATGGTCTCTTGGGATGAGCCAATAGACAGAGAAAGGAAACAGTATGCTTCCTCCCATATTTGGGCATACCAGGGGTTGTGACACTATGGGACTAATGGAAAAGGAGGAACTAGCACAAAAACTTAGAGGTGCTAAACAGAACTACTTTGAAGATGCAAAGAAACCAGGTAGATGGTTAGCGTATAAACTGAAAAAAGAAAGAGAATCAAGAAAAATAATGCAACTAATGGATGATCAAGGGCAAATTTGCCATGGAAATAGAGAAAAGAAAAAGATTATAAAAGATTACTAGTGAAAACTGTATGAACAAGAGAATATAGATGAGGGAAGAGTTAAACAATATTTGCAGAAAGCGAATCTAAAGAAACTGAAGTGATGCTAGAAGGGAATATAATGATGATGGAGTTAACTGAAGCACTTAAAAAACAAAGGCTCCAGGTCCAGATGGACTGCCAGCGGAATTTTATAAGACACTACAGGAATCGTTGAGTCTTCCATTGCTAGAAGTTATGAATGAAGTCATGTTAAAGGTTACCCAAATCATGGTCAGAAGCATACATTACACTTCTGCCAAAGGAGGAAGCCGACCCACAACAAATTAAGAACTATAAACCTATTTCCCTGCTAAATTCAGACTATAAAATCTTCTCTTCAATATTGGCAGAAAGACTTAAAAGATATTTAAATAACTTTATTCATCCTGATCAAAATGGGTTTCTCCCAAAGAGACAAATTAAAGATAATATGAGAATAATTCTGGACACTTTGGAATACTACGAGGCTCATCCTGAAAAACAAATGGCCTTGATATTTCTAGATGCACAGAAAGCCTTTGACAATGTGAATTGGCAATTTATGTTATTACAGTTGGAGCAAATGGGCTTTGGCAAGAAATTTATTCAAGCCATAGAAGCTATATATCATAAACGAACAGCAAAAGTAATGATAAATGGGGAACTGACAGATTCTATTGATATAAGGAAAGGGAAAAGACAAGGCTGCCTATTGTCACCTCTTTTGTTTGTGAAGTTTTAAATAGAAATATTAGAGAAGAAAAAGATATAAAAGGAATGAAAATTAAAAAAGAAGAATACAAACTGCAAGCATTTGCAGATGACTTGGTTTTCATTTTAGAGGATCCATTAGAAACAGCACTTAAATTGATAGAAAAGATAGAGGAATATGGAAAAGTAGCAGGCCTGAAAATAAATAAAGCTGAAATAAAGATTCAGACAAAGAATATGTTAGCAAGACAAAAGGAAGAATTGGCGGAAGCTTTGAAGATACAGGTCACGAATAAGGTCAAGTATTTGGGGATATATTTGACAGCAAGATGCAGTACACTTAAAGAAAATAATTATCATAAACTTAAACAACAGATTGTGACAGACCTGATGAAATGGGAAAATTTACAGGTATCACTAATTGGGAGAATATCAACAATCAAGATGAATATACTACCCAGGATTTTATATTTGTTCCAGACAATTACAATCAGATTAGGGAAAGAATATTTTGAAGATCTAAATAAAATAGTGTTGAAGTATATTTGGCAGGAAAAGAAAGCAAGAATAAAATTAAAACTGTTGCAAGATTCTAGAACAAGAGGAGGATTTGGCCTGCCTAATTGGTAGTTATACTATCAGGCAACAAGCTTGATGTGGATTAAGGAATGGATAACGCTAAGAAATTCTAGACTATTGACACTAGAAGGACATGATCTGTTGTTGGGATGGCATGCTTTCTTATGGAACAAGGGAATTAAAACACAGGGATACTTCAGAAGACATATACGTGAGGCTTTGTTATTAAGCTGGGAGAAGATTAAAAGGCATCATTATTTAAAAATTCCAGTCCGGTTATCAACTATTGAAGTTTTTTCATATCCAATAACATATAAAAAGGAACAAACAGTTAGATATGGTGAAATATTGAATGCTAAGGGTAAACTTAAATCTATGCGAGAACTGGAAGAACAAGGTATAAGGATGAATTGGTTTTCATATGTGCAAATACATTCTAGATATGATAAAGATTTTAAAATAGAAGGCTTTTATGATAAAATGACTGACTTAGATAAAATCCTGAAAGGTACCGATGAAAAGATGATTAAAAAACATATGGATACTTATTAGAGGTTAAGCTAGAGGAGGAACAAGTTAAAGAAACAATTATTGCTTTGTGGGGGGGATTTTGGACATGGGTTTGGTTTAGAGAAATGGCAAAAATTGTGGTCTCAAAATTATAAAATGACAATGTCAACAGGCTATAAAGAAAATTTGTATAAGATGTTTTACAGGTGGCACTTACCCCTGATGAGAATAGCAAGAATGTTTAGGAATAAATCCAGAAAATGTTGGAAATGTCATCAGATACCAGGCTCATATTACCATATGTGGTGGACATGTGCAGAAGCTAAAAGATACTGGACTAAAATTTTACACATGGTTGGAAAAAATGATAGAAAAACATAGACTTCAAACCAGAGATATTCTTATTGGGGATTTTGCTGGAAATATATAGTAGAGAATTGAAATATCTGATTGTAAATGTGTTAACAGCAGCTAGAATTGTATTTGCAAAGAAATGGAAAAACAAGAAAACACAGGAGGAAGTTATTCAGAAAATAATGGAATGTGACGAAATGAGCAAACTGACATTTGAAATCAGAGAACAAGAAGATAAACAATTTTGGAGGAAGAGCCAATGTCGCTACAAGACGGACATGCGATCTCAATGCTCTGAGATCTCTATCAAAACTTTTATCACTGGGTGGTCCAAATGGACCTAAACTGTCCCGCAGAGATGGTGAATGTGAAGAATACGTCCTGCTGATCTCAGGGACACCGCAAAGTCCCTGATCAACCCAGAAGAAATTCTTCTAGCTGGAGATAAAAGCACAGCCCCTAGGCTGATAGAGTTGGGTGGCTCCAAATGGAAGGAAACGGAAAGAAAAAGTGTTTACAGCTGGTGAGGAATTTTTACCATTTTAAAAGAGACTGCCTACAAAAAACTTAAAATTAATTTAAATCTGAGAACAGAAAAAATAAGTGGCGGAATTAAGTTTTGAATGGTTTTGGTCAGTGTGTTATCTTGCTCTTAAATGGATGGAATTTATGCAAGGCTTTTAAAATGAGTGGATTAAGTTTTCTTCTATCATTTTTATTATTATTATTATTATTATTATTATTATTATTATTATTATTATTATTATTATTATTATTGCAACCTATGGACTAAAATTCTCCTTCCCCATTACTACATATGTATTTCTCTTTTTCTTCTCTATTTTACTCAAGAATTTGATTTTTATTCTTTTAACTTGGAATATAAGAAAGAAAAGAAAAGAAGGAAGGAAACAAAGAGAATTCTAACAACAGAGGGAAAGTTAGTGTTGTAGCTCGAAGGCTGGAGGCTTGTGTATTGGGAACAAAGCACTTTCACTTTCCTCACTGAACAGTCTGGCTTGGCAATTCAAAGTCTCACAGTTTGTGTATAGAGAGTGATAAAAACCAAAGGACGAATTGTTTACACAGGTGTCCTTTTGAACTATATCTCTAACCAGAGAAAGTGAAGAGAAGATTTTACTATGAATTTATGTTTAACCTTGTAAAAATCCTTCAAGCCAGAGCAGCAGTATTTGTCAGCTGGAAATTATGGCACAACTTAGGAAACTTTACCCCCCTCAGAGAGGGCGGCAATCTGGGAGTCGGGATACCCGGCTTAGTTTAGAAGTACACCTGACAGCCGTGACCAAGGGGGGCTTTTACCAGGTTTGCCTGATACGTCAGTTGCACCCCTTTCTGGATTGGGATGCTCTGTGCACAGTCACTCATGCCCTCGTCCTTTCTCGCCTGGACTACTGCAACACTCTCTACATGGGGCTGCCCTTGAAGAGCCCCCAGAGGCTTCAGCTGGTCCAGAATGCAGCCACATGGGTTATCATGGGGGTACCTAGGTGCTCCCATGTTACACCCCTTTTAGGCAGCCTGCACTGGTTGCCGGTTGTCTTCTGGGTGGGATTCAAGGTACTAATTATGAACTTTAAAGTGCTCTATGGCTTAGGCCCAGGGTACCAGCGAGAGCACCTACTGCCACCAGTAGCCTCCCACCATCCAGTGCGATCCCACAGAGTTGGCCTCTTCAGGGTGCCGTCAGCCAGACAGTGTTGGTTAGTGACCCCCAGGGGGAGACCCTTCTCTGTGGGAGTGCCTTCCCTCTGGAATGGGCTGCCCCCGGAGCTTCGCATAATCCCTGACCTCCGGTCCTTCCGATGTGCCCTAAAAAGTTGGCTTTTCCAGGAAGCCGGCCTGGCCAGAATAGAATAAAATATAGGATTAATTTGGTTGTTAATTTTAATTTAATTTTTAAAATGTTATTGTAAATATCAATTGGGTTTTTTGGGATACTTTATTTAATGTCCATTTAATTTTTGTAATGTGTGTTTTCTTTTATGTTGTATGCTGCCCTGAGTCCTTGGGAGAAGGGCGGCATATAAATCTAATAAAACTTAACCTCAACCTCAATTTCAACAGCAGAAAGAAGCTTTCAGATTGCAAAAGATAATGTTTGAAATTCAGAAATTATCAAACACATTTGAGAGGACGGAGAAGAAGTTGGAAAATCTAGAGCATCTAACAGTAAAATATGATGAAGAAGTTGGAGATGTTTATCAAGTGGAAAAAGTGGAGGTTAGAGTCCTAAAAACCAAAGAGAAAAATGATCACAAAGAAATCAAATCCGCTGATATCTATGGTGATTGGTATGTGTCTGGAAATGGAAAGAGTGGAATACAGAAAGAGGAATTAAATGGAGGGGAACTTTACCCCAGATGGCAAGATACAGAAGAAGAAAAAATAAAATTTATGGATTTAAAGAGATAAATTTTATTAGCAACATCATTGATAACACCACTGACAATTAAAGATAAACTGATCAAGGAAACACAAGAAGGGCATCAAAATTACATGAGACACTCAATAAGCAATGAATTGCAGAGGAGTCCATGCAAATTTGATTAAGGAGATGATTAGAGGACTGATACCACAAATGGCAGAAGACATGAGATTGTTTTGCTATTGGAAAGATACAGGTTGATAGATGAAAGTGTAGAATCTAAAACTAGTGAAATTTAGTGAAATTTAGTGACAATAGATATGGTTAAATAAACAACTGATAATGATAATAATGTATACATATGTATTGGTATGACAAGTAGTAATTGGATATGAATATTGAATGGTACCTATAAAAGGAAAATTAGAAATTATTTGGTTATATATAAAGGTTAATAAAAAAGAACTAAGTTGAATTTAGCTAAGTTTTTATTATTAGAGTGGGGGAAATGCTATGATAATGAATGAACAATGTGTTATGATAACAATGTGTGTGTATATATATATATGTTGTATTTATAGCAATAGCAGTTAGACTTATATACCGCTTCATAGGGCTTTCAGCCCACTCTAAGCGGTTTACAGAGTCAGCATATTGCCCCCAACAACAATCCGGGTCCTCATTTTACCCACCTCGGAAGGATGGAAGGCTGAGTCAACCCTGAGCCGGTGAGATTTGAACCGCTGAACTGCAGCTAACAGTCAGCTGAAGTACTGCACTCTAACCACTGTGCCACCTCGGCTCTTATTTGTGCTGATAAATAAATAAAGGGAGACTAGTATAGATCTATTTCAAGCTATTTAGCTCTCATCAGCTAGCCATACCCTTACTGGGATTAGAATATATATATATAGTCTGCCTAGTATGTAATATAGCCTAGGTTCAAATCCCAGTAAGGGTATGGCTAGCTGATGAGAGCTAAATAGCTTGAAATAGATCTATACTAGTCTCCCTTTATTTATTTATCAGCACAAATTAAAAAAAACACAAATATAACAAAAGGCAACAGTAAAAATATTGGGTTTCTGTCATGATGGACTCTTGTGACGAGCCGATTGACAGATGATGGAAGCAGTTAGCTTCCTCCCATAATTGGGGCTTACCAGGGGTTGTAAAAATCTAATAGATACCTTTCACCCTGGCTTCGCTGATAACGGATAAGAGCCTGTGGCCTAATGGCTAAGAAGTCTGCCTAGTATGTAATATAGCCAAGGTTCAAATCCCAGTAAGGGTATGGCTAGCTGATGAGAGCTAAATAGCTTGAAATAGATCTATATTAGTCTCCCTTTATTTATTTATCAGCACAAATAAAAAAAACACAAATATAACAAAAGGCAACAGTAAAAATATTGGGTTTCTGTCGTGATGGACTCTTGTGACGAGCCGATTGACAGATGATGGAAGCAGTTAGCTTCCTCCCATAATTGGGGCTTACCAGGGGTTGTAAAAATCATATATATATATATATATATATATATATATATATATATATATATATATATATATATATATATATATATATATATAGATAGATGATAGATAGATAGATAGATAGATAGATAGATAGATAGATAGATAGATAGATAGATAGATATTAGATAGATAGATAGATAGATAGATAGATAGATAGATAGATAGATATGTAGATGTAGATGGGTACAACATAAGGAAATTGGAAGTAAATTGTAAACAGTGATTTGGAAAGGAGGATTAGAAATTTTTGTTACTAAATATTATTGATGTTTAGCCAGAATAAGCCATAAGGATATAGTGTTATTGGAGGATATTAAAAATAACAAATGAAATGCCAGTATGTGATCAGGTTTTTTAAATCTTGGTACATTTTATGATGAAGGACGTTTAAACAATTATAGTCAAATGAAAATGGAGGTATGACGATGGTAATATCTGATTTAAAATACTTGAGTTAATGCGAATTTTGTGACGATAGTGGAAGAGATGCACGAAAGCTTTTTGTAACCAACTGATACACTTTCTACAGTATGTAAAGGAGGATTCTTTGTGTTGTGTTTGTTTTGAAAATTTTAAATAAAAAAACTTTTAATAAAAAAAGAAGATAAACAATTTTATAAGATATGGGATTTATTTTATCAATGGTTAGTTAAAATATATGGAAATGAAATATACTAGAGAATCTTACAATACAAGGATAATGGAATGATATAGAATATAATATAAAGATGTACTACCATTGGATGGATTTAGGATAATGTAATGAAATGCCATAATATAAATTAATTTAAAATTCAGAATATCTAACATAAAATGAAGTAATAATAGTTATAGTCACATAAATGATTAATAATGATAATGTATACATATATACTAGATAATATGAGATTTTATATAAATTGTAAATGAGGACTATGGAGAGGATGTACAAAGGTTTTGTAACCAACCAGCACACTGTATGTAACTGGAAGATGGTTTTATGTTTTATGTTTTGTTTGTGTTTGTTTGTCTAAAAACAAACAAATTATTTTTTTAAAAATATCACTGTCTTAAGACGTTCTTCACAGACGAAATCCTTAAAGTTCTGTAATCTAGAATTAAATATTATTTACGTAAATCCTTCATGTTGCTAGCTGTGTGTGTGTGTGTATGAGAGAGAGAGAGAGAGAGAGAGAGAGAGAGAGAGAGAGAGAGAGAGAGAGAGAGAGAGATGGGATTCAAAAAAATGTTACTACCGGTTCTGTGGGTGTGACTTGGTGGGTGTGGCATGGCTTGGTGGGCATGGCTTGGTGGGCATGGCTTGGTGGGCATGTAATTGGCAGGATACTGTAAAATCCCCATTCTCTTCCCACTCCAGGGAAAGGTTACTGCAAAATTCCCATTTCTTTCTGATCAGCTGGGACTCGAGAGGTAGAGAATAGATGGAGGCAGGGCCAGTCAGAGGTGGTTTTTACCGGTTCTCTGAACTACTCAAAATTTCTGCTACCAATTCTCCAGACGTGATCAGAACCTGCTGAATACCATATGTGTGTGTGTGTGTGTGTGTGTGTGTGTGTGTGTGTAAATACATATATAAGTGAAGTTTAAAGATATAAAGACTAATTACTTTGTGCATATTTATAAAGTATGTATATTTTAGTTTCAATAGTTAAGTTAATACATCCCTTTCTAAATATTGTTATTTGCTTATTTTGAATAAATATGATACAGAATTTCAGCAGTTACAATATATTTTTATGGTTGAAGTCAGTCAATTTAATTTTATTCAATAATGACATAAATTAACATTATGTGTGAACTTAGCCACTTGCCTGCTTTCTCATAACATTACATTGATACTGTATATCTGTGTGCATCTCCTGCAACATAACTGGCACATAGACATGTACTGCTACATATTTTAAAGTGTGTAAAATGGTTTAAATTATTCAGGTAGAAGGAAAATTGGGAGAGATAATTATTGCTGTCAGGCCTGCAGCCATATTCCTTTTTGGATCTTTGGCCTGCCACACTTTTTATTATTCTACTATACTGTTTCTATTGTGGGAAAATGGGAGGGGGGATGGTATGGAGTACAATGCTATATAGCCAAATTAAAATTCCTTTCTAGAATCCAAGGTCATCGTTTGTACACCTCTGCACCTAACTGGAACTGGATGGGTGGAACTGCCAGCATGGCAGTGGAAGATTGGACCATGTGATGGACTTATGGGTGTGGGAGCAAGAGCATGAACTGTGTGGGGGGAAAACTAGGAAGGTCAAGTTCGAGTTTCCCCCAGATGTGCCAACATGGCTCTCTTAATAATTTGGAACTTTGAGCAATACTTTGCCTTGGACTCTGATTTAATTTTGGATGCTATTTGGAACGCTGAGAATTGCATTGATCCTTTGCAAAAGCTTTATATTTTGTTTTCTATAGGGTACTGTCAACCATGACAGATGCAATCTTGGCCAGAGTATATAAACATTGCGACCTAATCACACTTGCAGAAGAAGCCGCAATCCCAGTGATAAATGGGTTGTCTGATTTTGATCATCCTATCCAGATTTTAGCTGATTATCTTACACTCCAGGTAATAGCTTTCCATTCTTTGATTTAAAGTATAATTTTAGCAATTTGTGCTAAAAATTAGGTATATTTGAGCTTAAGCGTATGTATAGGTCTATCTTAGAGAGTTAAGATTTGAATTTAAGTTAAGAAATTGGTAGAAGAAAGTATTTGTAGTTCAGGGTTGAACTGTGGGGTTTTCTGTGCTTGGTGGTTTTGTTGCAGACATTTCATTACCAACTAGGTTTTTCCCTGCAAAAACGGGCCCTTTTTTGTAAAAAAAAATATAAATGCATGCATGGCCTCATGGAGGCTTAAAGAGTGCTGCTGGGGGCTGGGGGGGGCAAAAAACAGCCCATGTTTTGCTCATTTCTGCCCTCCCCAGCCCCCAGGAGCTCTCTGAAAGCCTCCATAAGGGTATGCACGGCCATTTTTGTGAGTGGGACTTCAGGAGGCAAAAAAAATGCTGTATTCAATGTATAAGATGCACCCAGATTTTCAGCCTCTTTTTTGAGAAAAAAAGGTGTAACTTATACTCTGAAAAATACAGTATATAGACTGTATGATACCAGATCATCAAGGTTTGTATAAACATTTGTGACTGTTGTTATTTCCTTCTGTCCAAATCCCTGAAGTCATATTTCAAAAAGGAGTGAAACAATGAAAAAATACCGTATTTTTCAGAGTATAAGTTGCATCAGATGCACCTTAATTTTTTGGGAGGAAAACAGGAAAAAACTTTCTGCCTCTGCCTAGCAGCATCCATCAATATTAATCTGGCTAGCATTCTTGCAGCCAACGGCCTGGTTAGCTTCAGCACATTATTGCAGCCTGATTTATCAGGAGCAGCTGATTGGCTGGGAATGGGAGATGGAACTGGCCAGGAGGAACACACGCCCTGTTTTTGCAATCTTGGAGGAAATAGAGTGTTTCAGGCTGTGGGCAGTTCCAGGCTGCGGGGATCACAGATCCATCTCCTGGGCCAGGAGCAGAAACCAGCCAGCCTCTGCCTGGGTGGTCTGGAGAAGCAGGGATGCCTAAGGAGCCGCTAAGCTTCCCCCACTTTTTTTAAAAAAAAATCAGTTTGAATTGCTTTGGGCACAAAGATTCTCCTTTGCAAAGGCATTCATCCTTTGGCCAGTGGATTTCCCCCACTTTTCTTTCTCTTCTGACCCCCCCCAAACACTGAGACCGCCTTTTTATCTCCCGTTGGCTACCCATCAGCTGCTGGCTGCCCATTTCCACTCTTAGACAAGTTGCTTCCCCCTCCTCCCTCAGAAATGGAGGGAGAGCACCCCTCATCCCCCCATGGATGACTCACTTTCAGCCTCGCTTCATTAAAGCGGAGCAGCCCCTTTCCAACCTGCAACTTGGAGGCAAAACAAAACCCTGTGCCACACCCTTCCCCCATCTCAAAAGACCCCATTGTGCACCTGGCATCTGGTCTTGGCTCATTTGCCTCCACTGATCCCTGCTTTTTCACAGCATCCCTGGGGCCAGGCATGGGCCTCCTGCAAAGTTCGCTTCTAGCCCCCCCCCCCCAAAAGCCTCCCTAATGACCATCTGGCCTTCCAGGCTGGCCAGGGGTGAAGGCAGCTGGTGTGACATCCTGCCTGCCCACCTAAAGCTTTGGAGCTCAAGAAGGAAAGGTGGCATTGAGTGTTCACCGGAGGAACCCACCACCACCACCACACACACATTCTCTGCCCGCCGTGCACAGCTCCCACTTGCCTGGCTCCCTCCAAATGTAGCCCAGTCTGGATTAATCCTTGACCCATGCAGAGGGTGGTTGGCTTCTGCTCCTGGCCCGGGAGATGGATCTGTGATCCTGGCAGCCTGGAACTGCCCGCCACCTGAAACACTCTTTTTCCTCCCTCATATATGAAAGTTTGTATCTCTTCAGCTTATTTTCTTTCAATACCACTACATATGAAATAAGGTTTATATATACACTTCCTTGCTTAATTGTTTTATAAAAATATGTCCGTGAACGAAATATGTTTTTAATGATTGAGCAACCACTTGCTACTTAAAGTGTACCGTCATTCCTTTGACTGGATGAATCACCCAAATTATCTTTGACTGGATGTCTTTCAGTGCATGAAAAAAAAACCAAGAACATCCCTTCAGGATACCAAAAATCTCTGCACTGCAGAAGACACTGAAGCCTTTCCCAGGCATCCATGTATTGTGATTGAATTTTTTCTCCATAATAAATATAGATGAAGAGCTAATGGAACAACTATATAGTAATATCATGAATTAGTAAATACTTTTAATTGAAAATGAGAAGCAGTCAGCCTACTTAAACTGTTTTAAAAGTATAACGTCATGCAATTTCATAACATATAATTAATTAAGCCATTTTCATATTTTCTATTTGTCTGGTATCATTTTATCTACCATAGTTTTCACTTTTATAGTATATTTCATCGTCAAGAATTGATATGTTTTCAGTTATAACATGATTTACTTTTTTATAGCAATTCACTGCCCATTTGCTGTGCTAATAAATCCCCATATAAGTTACCCTTTGGAATATTTACATTATCAACCATATCTCACACACACACACCCCGATTCTGGGATGCAGAAGGAATGGAATGCAATGGAAATTACTGTTTGGCTTCCATCATCCAGGGACGTGCAGTCACTAGAGGCAAGGGAGGCGGAGCCTCACCAGTCTCCTCAGGAAAAAGAAAGAAATTTAAATATATTTTTTTAAATAATTAAAGCCAAGATAGTTGCTACCAGATTCCAGCTCACAGTGGCTTGGTGTCTGCTTAGTGTTAACCAAAGCAGGAGGCGAGAGAACTCGGGGCCTCTTTTCCATAAGGAATTTTTCGCCTTCCAAAAGTTAATAAAGAGTTAAAAGACAAAGAAGTTCAGATGGAAAAGAGGCACTAATTCTCCCGCCCCCTGATTTGGAAGCAGCCAATCGTGTCTTCTTGAGCACGCTTACGTTGGGCGGGGCGTGCTTCAGAGGAGAGAGGAGTGGGCGAGAAGGAGGAGGCTGCCTCTTTGCTGCAGACCTGGGCGCTTGGCGGCTCCCGTGATGCAAAGTGCCCCACCATCCCCGATGCTGCCGCCCGCTGCCCCGGCCTGCTTCTCTAGGCTCCGCCGCTGGAAGTCCCGGATCGCCTCTGGGGGAAGGCTGGGTGAGAAGCGGAGCGAAGCTTCTCTGTGGCCTCCCGGCGCTGCCCAGAGGCTCTTGCAGGAGCATGTGTCAGCGGCCGGCGGCCTGGAGCGGCCCCGGCTGTGAGACAAGGGAGCACTTAAAGCAGCCGCTGCCGCCGCCGCCACCACCCCTCCTTTGCCCGGCGGGGCGGTGGTGATGGCAGCAGCAGCGGCTACTTTAAGTGCTCCCTTGTCTCACAGCCGGGGCCGCTCCAGGCCGCCAGCCGCCGACACGTGCTCCTGCAAGAGCCTCTGGGCAGCGCCGGGAGGCCGCAGAGAAGCTTCGCTCCGTTTTTCACTCAGCCTTCCCCCAGAGGCGATCCGGGACTTCCAGCGGCGGAGTTTGGAGAAGCAGCGGACGCAGGCCGGGACAGCGGGGGGGGGGGGCAGCGGGGCACTTTGCATTGCGGGAGCCACCAAGCGCCTTTGCTGCAGACCCGGGCGCTTGGTTGCTCCCGCAATGCAAATTCCCCCCCCCCGCCGAGGCCGACCGCTGCCCTGCTGAGCCTCACCAGGTAGCAACCTCACCGCACGTCACTGCCATCATCTGATATAACTTTGTCTATGTGTTGAGGGATTACAGAATACTTTTTTATTGGCTAGCAATGGCTATTAGAATTATCTAAGGCTATTATCCCAAAGGTCCTTTTTTCAAAAGGCAACTGTACTTTCTGGTTTTCGTTTTGCTTCTCATCTAAGAAGCTTTTTCAGCTCTGACTGGATGGTAGGAAATGAAAGGATTTATGCTCCCTGCAGACAGCTGTTCATTTGTATTCTTTTAGCGGGTCATTAAAGTCACCTGGAGGTTTGGATGAGAAGCCAAACGTCTTCAAAGAAAAACCAGAATGTCCAGCTGCCTCTTGAAAAAAGTACCTTTGGGACATCCATGACCTGGATGATTGAGAATCTCCCTAGACGCTAAGACTACTATGCTAACAGAATTTCAGTCTGCCACCCCCTCCCACCCCCCACAAAAGCTATTGCAGGGTTAAATATGATTTTCCATTTATTATTATAACAATAATGTATTGATTCACCCTTGGCTAAAATAGTAATTCAAAACAATAATGGATAATAATGAACAGTTCTAACAATAATTGTATTAACAAAATATAATACCTTGCAATGAAATAAAGAAGAGCAGATAAAATTTAGATTGACAACAAATAAGCCCAAACCAATACTTATTGCCAATTACTACCTGCAATTTATGATTAAAATATTATTCAGATTTAATAAATATGCAATACTATTGCTATATTATGCATATTAACATTGTTCTACTTGCTCCTTATCTCAAAAGATTTCAATTTCTATATTATCTCTCGCTTTCCTTCTCTCCTCTCTCTTTCTTTGTTTTATTTATTTTTGGGGATAGGAACATTATAGGTCCTTGAATGGATTGACCCTCAGTTGGATAGGTGATGGAAACAATGTTCTAAACTCTATTCTGTTAAGTGCTGCTAAATTTGGGATGAATCTTCATGTTGCTACTCCAAAGGTAAGGGAATTTTACTGTTATAAACAGAACTCCGTTTGTGATGCTTCAATGTTTAAAAGATTTTAAACATAGTATGAGATGTACAGAAGAGGTAACTCATTTATTTATTTTTTTGTCTACTACCTCTAGTCATCAGTTTAACTATGAGGAACTTGGTGGACCAGAAATAATTTAAAAGAGAGCATATTATAACTCTTGTCCACATTTTGCAAATATGACTTGCAAATATTTGCTACCATTCACCTTATTCCCTTTGTATAGCCTTCACCCAACATGGACTTTCAAAATATGGTAGAGTATAACTCAGGATTATCATCCTGAGGATATTCTATTAGGAAAGCAGAGAGAATGGAGAGGAAGAACTCTTATTAAGTTTCAGTATTACAGACAGAAAGGGAATTTTTTTCTGCTTTTTATCCCCCCCCCTCCCTTTTCATCCGTTGTATATTTTGTAGCTGAATTTGAATTGGGAATAAATCAGCTCATTTATTTAATACAGGATATACCACAAGATTACAGGTACTCCTCCGGTTATGATAGCAATTGAGACCAGGACTGCCATTGCTAAGTGATGCAATTGTAAATCACAATGTTACATGACTGCATTACTTAGCAAAGGTAATCCAGGCAGTCCCGGTTGTTATCTTAAGCCAAGACAGTGGGTTCAGTGGTGGGTTTCAAAATTCTTTAGAGCCTCTTCTGTAGGTGTGGCCTGCTTTGTGGGACTGGCTTGGCAGTTATGTGACTGGGTGGGTGTGGCCAACTTGTAAAATGTAGTGAAACTCACTTAACAATGCTCTTGCTTTGCAACCAAAATGTTGGCTCATAAACTCTGGCATTTGAAGCACACCTTAAAGCTGTCAAGTTACAAGACCCTTGCATCCCTAACCCTTTAGAAAAAAACCCCAGGGGTGTTCAAACTTGACAGCTTTAGGACTTGTGGACTTCAACTCCCAGAATTCCTCCTCCAGTCGTGTTGGCTCAGGAACTCTGGCACTGAAGTGTGCAAGTCTTAAAGCTGTCAAGTTACAAGACCCTTGCACCCCTAACCCTTTAGAACCCGCCCCCAGGGATGTTCAAACTTGACAGCTTTAAGACTTTAAGGTTTAGATAGGACTCTTAGAGGCGGGCGGGGCAATTGGTGAGCCAACCAATTAGTGAGCAGCGGGCGGGGCAAGTGTGGTGCGGACGGGCAGGGGGAGAGAGCTGGAACCAGTTCTAAATGGCATAATAGATTTGTGGAACCTCTTCTATAGAAGAGGTTAGAACTGGCAGGAACCCATCCCTGAGTGGGTTGTTATCGGAGAACAGTTATGTGCGGTGAGGTTTATGGCTGGTGAGGCACTGACACAAATTTTTTTAGACTTGTGGACTTCAGCTCCCAGAATTCCACAGCCAGGAATGCTCAGTTCCGATTTAAAGCGACAGCATTTGTTTTTCTCCTTTGCGAAATAAGTTTCCTTCTTTCTTTTTCTTTTTCTTCTCCCTTCCCCTCCTTCCTCCTTCTCTCCCTCCCTCCCCCCCTCTCAAACACACACATACACACACACACACACAAAAGTTGGATTGGACTATCTCTCCTATCCCCTTCCCTCTCTCACTCAAACTCTCTCTCAAATAAGCACACACACACACACACACACACACACACACACACACACAAAGTTGGATTGGAGGGAGTCATGGAGACCACAGGAGGAGGCAGGAAGCCAGTCAAAGAGCCATACTGGAGCACACACACTTTCCCCCAGCCCCGGAAGGATCCAGCCCAGCTTCACTGATTACAGGTTTGAAAAGACAACGAGGCTCTGTCTGCAATCAAACTACACTTGGGGAGAGAGAGCACTTCCCTCCAGCCTTTGCCCAAAGCCCCACACCAGGAGGATGAAGTTTGAATTCCTCCCCCTCCCTCCGACCCACATGTACCTTTTCCAGCTGTTTCAGAGAGGATTTCAACTCTGCTCTTGCCTGTCATCATGAAAAGAAAAAAAATGTAAAAGGAAAAAGGCGAGAGCTGAGGTCAGGCTGAGCTAGTTGCTGCCTCACAGTGGATGACTCTGCTTAACTGTTTAAAAAAGCCTCTAAAAAGCGCCCTCTACAGGAGGAGGCAGGAGAATGACGTGCTTCACCTACATCAGGAATTTTTCGGCTTTTAACCCTTGCTTAACTTTGCTCGAGTGATCATAAAACGCCTGAAGTCAGACTAGATGAGGCACGTCATTCTCCTGCCTCCTCCTGTAGAGGGCGCTTTTTTAGAGGCTTTTTAAAATAGTTAAGCACTAAGCAGAGTCATCCACAGTGACTCTGGCAGCAACTAGCTCAGCCTGACCTCAGCTCTCGCCTTTTTCCTTTTACATTTTTTTTTCTTTTCATGATGACAGTGGTGAGGCTCTGCCTCCCCTGCCTCCCCTGACTGCACGTCACTGTGGGAGAAGCATCAGGAGTCTGGGAGGAGGGTGTTCAAAGGGAATGGGAAAGGCCCTGGGAAGCCTGGCACAGGCTATAAATGAGTTGAGGGAGATGGGATACTATAGTCCAGCACAAGTGATGCAAGTGCAGGGAAGGAGGATGCAGTGCAATCGTTAAGTTGAAAGTGACAGTAGTCCCAGGTAAGGAGTGGGGGTGCCACAGGGGTAGGTATGACCTTGGGAAGCCTGGCACAAGCCACGCATGAATTGAAATGGGTGCTGCAGTTCAGCACATACAGTGAGAATGAGGGAGTAAGGTGCTGATGTGTAAGCACAGGGAGACTGGGAAAGGACTGCACCGGGTGCATGTGAGCACAGGGAGGCCAGAAAAGAAGGCATGGGATGCATGCAAGCATATGTGTAAATTTAGGGAGGCCCAAGAAAACATGGTGGGATGCAGGAATGCGGGGGGGGGGGGGACATACCAGAGCAATGTGCAATTTTCCTTGCTTGCTTCCTTATTAACTTAAATCTGGCAATAAAGGCTGCAAATAGTGGTTATGTGACTGTGGAACATTGCTGCAACCATTGTAAACATGAGGTGATTGCCAAGCATCTGAATTGTAATCACATGGCTGGAGTGCTCCAATGGCTGGGATTTTGAGGACCAGTGCTAAGTACCACTCATCCAACCCCTTTGCAATTTCTAACAGACAGGGGGTCCTGCTGAAAGAGAGGTCAGTAAGCAAAGACTACTGTACAGATGTCCAGAAATTATTCTATGATTGATAAAAAAGATACTTGATAAAAAAGATAAACTCTGTCTACAATCTAGTCATCTTCCAGTTCAAACCATAACCAAAATCGCCCCATCTTTATCATTGTACTTGAAAAGGAAGTCTATTGGCATTATATAATAGTAACAACCTACCACATGAACGTGACAGTCCTTGAAGAAGGGTGGGAAAAATTCTAAGACATACCACTTATTGTATATGTAGAAAGCCCACATTAAATGTGTTCAGTACCTTCTAATCATCTAGGCAACAGTAATGAAACTAGATAATTATTTTATTTCCTGATAGACACTTATTAGGGAACAAACTTTAATTTGGTATAAGTTAAATTGTGACATAACACACATTTCAGCATATCCTTTCTCTTTTACCCTGCTATGTAGAGAGACCATTACAAGGCTAGGCATTTTATAATTAGCCCATTTTCAGAATGTTAAAGAAGGTTTTATCAATATTAGATCATACTGTAATGTTTCTTCTTATTTGATAGGGTTTTGAACCAAATTCCACTGTAATCAAAATAGCTGAAGAATATTCTATAAAGGTATGAGCATTACATTTTAAAATGTGATTTCTAGTCTACAGCATGTTAACTTAGCATACCTCTTTTCCTTTATTTGATCAGTATGGCACCAAATTGCTTCTGACAACTAACCCATTGGAAGCTGCCAAGGGGGCCAATGTTTTAATTACAGACACATGGATAAGTATGGGGCAAGAAGAAGAGAAACAAAAGAGATTAAAGGCTTTCCAAGGTTATCAAATAACAATGGAGGTAAAATATGTTTTTCTTTCATTCTGTGGTTTATTGATTCTTAAAAATTAGCTTCAGAAATACCACTAAAGATTTGCTATCTTATTTAGGAAAAATTAAAGGAGATATTTCTTTTGATAAAAATTTCAGTTATTCTGAAGAAACTGCAATGCTACAAAAATGACCAGCTCCTATTAAGGAGAAGAAGAGTCAAAAATTAATCTAATCTAGTTTGAAGTTGCCGGTTTGGAAATTTTGCTGCCCAATTTGAATCCAATCTTATATTTGACAGTATGCAATAATTAAATATTAGGCCATATGTTGTGGGCAATAAATTATATATTTATTATTATAATTTTATTATTTATTTAGTTTGTCAAACATGTACCGCATAACAGGTAAAAGTATAAACGTAGACATGAACACAGGAAATGGGTACAAATAAATGGTAGGCACGCTGGTACACTTATGCATGCCTCCTTACAGACCTCTTAGGAAAGGGGTGAGGTCCATGATAGATAGCTTAAGGTTAAAGTTATGGGGGTTTGAGGATGTAACAATAGAGTCAGGTAGTACATTGACCACTCTGTTGTTGAAGTTGTATTTTCTGCAATTGAGTTTGAAGCAGTTTATCTTGAGTTTGTATCTATTGTTTGCCCGTGTATTATTGCAGTTGAAGCTGAAGTAATCATTGGCAGGTAGGGCATTGTAGCAGACAATTTTATGTACTACATTTAGGTCAGACCATAGGCGGCATAGTTCTAGGTTGTCCAAGCCCAAACTTTCCATATGGGGGGATTTTATAAAATCAGTGTTGATAGCAATAGCAATAGCAGTAGACTTATATACCGCTTCATAGGCCTTTCAGGTCTCTCTAAGCGGTTTAAAGAGAGTCAGCATATTGCCCCCAACAATCTGGGTCCTCATTTTACCCACCTCGGAAGGATGGAAGGCTGAGTCAACCCTGAGCCGGTGAGATTTGAACCGCTGACCTGCTGATCTAGCAGTAGCCTGCAGTGCTGCATTTAACCACTGCGCCACCTTGGCTCTATTTCTATATTTCCAACCTTGTATTCCCTTTGCTTACTCCTCTTCTTGTCAGCCTGTTTCTTGTGTGCTCGATGAGCAGCATCCAATGCCTTGTATGCCAAAGGCCAGATTTTGCAGAGTTGGTCACCCCATTCTGAAAGGGACAGAACTTGTGGCTTTTCTCGTGGTACTTCCGGAATAGGTACAAAATCATGGCCAAACACTACTTTAAATGGCGTAAAACCAGTACTGCTGTGCACCGAGTTGTTGTAGGCCACTTCAGCATGAGGTAGCAACTCAACCCAATTATCTTGCTGATAAGTAATGAAACACCGGAGTACTGTTCCAAAACAGAATTAGTCCTTTCACAAGCTCCGTTAATCTGCGGATGATGGGCGGAGCTTAGCCCCTGGCTAAACTCCTTCCAAAATAAGGAGGTGAATTGGACCCCCCCCTATCAGAGATAATGCAGTCTGGTACACCATGCAGGTGATATACATGTGTAATAAACAATTTAGCCAAGGATTTAGCCGACAGGATTTTGGAACACAGAACAAAATGAACTTGTTTGGAAAACAAGTCTGTAACGACCCAAATCACAGTATTTCCTTGACTTTCAGGTAATTCAACAATGAAATCCATAGATATTTCTTTCCACGGTGTCTACGGACGGGCCACACCCTGGAGTAGGCCCTGGGGTTTCCCTGGTGGGTGCTTTGCAGCAGCACATGTGGGGCAACTGCCCACATAAGACTCAATGTCCTTCTTCAATGACGGCCACCAAAATTGCCGTTTAATGAGATGTAGAGTTTTCACAAATCCAAAATGGTCTGCCATGCTTGAGTCATGGGCCCGTTGTAGAACCAAAGTTCTAATGGCAGCAGGAACATACAATTTAGCTCATATCCAAGGTAGACGGTCTTTCATGGTACACTCATTGGAATGCTGTTTAAACCACTCATTGGAATCAAGGCCCTCCTTAAGTTTGGAGACGAGGTCCTTCGTGACCTCAAAATTAAAACTGCTCTGGCTTATGGTGACCACCAGAGCAGCAAGATTCTTTGCTGGGATGACTGGGTGAACCACACTAAGCTTTGAGCTGTTGTATTGAGGGAGTCTGGAAAGAGCATCTGCCATAAAGTTCTCCCCCCCCCCCCGGGGATATACTTTAAAGTGAAATTGAACCTGTTAAAGTGTTGTGCCCATCTCATCTGTTTGGGGGATAATTTTTGGGGAGTTTTTAACGCCTCCAAGTTCTTATAATCAGTCCACACCTCAAAAGGGTGTTTAGCCCCCTCCAAGAAATGTCGCCAGGTCATTAAAGCCCACCTGACTGCAAAAGCCTCCTTTTCCCATATAGCCCATCGTCTCTCTGTCTCAGTTAGCTTCCGAGAGGTGTAAGTTCAAGGTTGTAGTTTTCCATCAGCATTTGCTTGTAGTAATACCGCCCCTACTGCAACGTCACTTGCATCCGCCTGGACCACAAACGGCAAATCCCTCCAGCTATCGAGCCGCCCAACTGGCAAAAAGCAATAGGGACCTTCAAGGTTTTTGGTTTTAGCCCCAATATTTCCACTACTTCGGGGCTAACGATGCAACGTGTGCAACCCGAATCTAAAAGAGCCAGCATATTTTCTTGCACTCCAGTAGAGGGCACTTTAACTTTCACTGGGATAGTCATGGGCCCCGATCGGGAGCTTACTAGACGATTGTCATCAGTTTTGGTTTCACTTTTCTCCGATTCCTCTTCCCCTGGGGCAGGGTGGATTTGGGGATGAGCTTCCAATGCCTTCATGGCGGCCTCCCTTTTCCTCCCAAGTGGTTTCTCTGGTCTCCTCTCCCCCCTAATAGAGGGCCTTGGGCTCAGTTTGGGGATGAGAAATCTGGGTTTCCTTTCATTTGGAGCTCCTTGGGGGGGAGGTAGCCTTCTCTCTCCAACTTTCGCTATAATTGTCATGGATTAAATCACTTCCCATCTCTGCAGCCAGTTCATAGCAGAGCTGCAATTTTTTTTTGGGGGGGGGAACTCCCTGTTTACACAGTTCTTGTTTCCCTGGTTAAGGGATTCAATGTTGGCTTTTGTTTGTCGCACTGTGAGCGAATCATCATTTTACTCAGAGCAGCCATAAATCTTTTATAGTCTCTCGGTAAGGGGGGGGGGGGTCAGCATCATGCAGGGCCTCCATCCCAATGGCTGCCTTACTTCCCAAAGCTATAGTAATTTTTCTTACCTTGGCTTCTTCAATAAAAAATACATCTCCGAACTGTTGCATGGAATTCCACAGCTGCCTGAGGGAGAGCCATAAATCTTTTGATTGTTCCCCGGTTTTCACACTCTGGGGGGAGGTTTTAGCCATCCGGCGTCTGCGGGAGTCCCTCCTCCTCTTGGGATGTTTTTGGCTGTTGTCAGTGTGGTCACGGCTAAATCATGTTGATGAGTTCCACCTTCAGCCCCCCCCCCCAACTTCCCTCAAGCAGATAAATTTTTCTACAGACCTCTCCTCTGTTCCATGGAGATCCGTTTCTTTTCCAGGGTCAGGACTGGAATGTTTCTTTTTCCAAGCCTCTGCAATTTGTTTCATGAGGCTCTCCTCATTCTCCCCCTGGTCGTTGCCTTGCTGGGACATGTTCCAGGGTGTGTGTGTAGGAATTGGGTGCACTCCCCTCAGACGTTATCAGCTCCGGGATAAGTGCGTGTCTGAGACCTTGCTTAATGTCATGGGCTGCTTCACTCAGTAACCAAGAAAGAAACCACTCAACTCCATTTTGCAGAATTAAGAGTACTTTTACTGGTCATGAGTAGATAGTAGCTAGGCAAAGCAAGGTCTGAGGCAAAAGTGCGCGTAAGCATAGATTTCAATATGTGACCCAACCCCTTCCCCCTGGTAACCTCAGCCCATAGTCCAATCAGTACACCCCACAGGTGTCATGTGGGAGACATTTTCAAAAAGCATCATCAGGCTGGTATGCCGGATAGTTGGCCTTGGCGGCAAATCCTTTATCTGCCGCATGCGCAGTAGATGGTGAGAACACCTCCCTTTTACAGTCACTCCTGTGCTGACACTTCCCCACCCACATACAATGCCCCCCTCCCCATTTCAATGGCAGCCGAAAGCAAGCAGCAAAACAGAGGCTGACAGATATATTCATAAAAAAATTTAACAGGCTAGAGTGGCAGTGATTATTAGACTCCTTTTTTCTTTTTTTACATTTCTTTTCTTTTGGAAAAATGGATCAATATTCAGATGAGGAAAACTTAAAATTTCAAAACATCCTGGTTGGAGTTCAAAATATTTTAGAAGGATTTGAGAGATTTGACAAGAAATTGGATAGTTTATTGTGTATCACAGCAAAAGATGATGGGGTTGGAGCGCCAAAAATTAAAGAAGAGAATGAAAATACAGAAAATAAAGGCAAGGCAACAGATGAACTCATTAATGGAGCAAATGTGGGTGAAAGCAGAAAGAAGGGAAGATGGAAAAGTGAATTTGACAATTTGGAGCTTTATCCCAAATTTCAAGATACAGGAGGAAAAAAAGTGAAAAGGATAGAGTTAAGAAGACAAATCTATTCAGAAATAAGTTTGACAACCAAAGCTAAGCTAATGTTAATAACAATTCAAGGGCAACGAGACTATATGAGAGATCTTCTAAGCAACAAAGTGCGGAGAGAAGTTTGTAACTTTGGAAAGGAGCTGAAAAGAGAATTGACACAACAACTGGCAAGAGAGATAAGACCGTTTTGCTATTGGAAAGATACAGGTTGATAATGCTAGTTGACGATAAAATGTTAGCTAATTTTTGATGATTAATAAGTAGGGATTTTGGTATTTTGTAGACTGTTTTAGATTATCATTGAATGTTTATTCGTTAATATATAATTAACTATGACATTAATAATGAAATGATAACCTTAATTAGGATAAATAATCTGGCCATAAATTGTAAATTGGGATTTGGCGAAAAGACCTATAAATCTTATTAACAAATTTTTGTTTAGATCTTGTTATGAAGGTATAATTAATTTGGTTCAGAAGAGAGGAGATGCGATACAAATAGTAAACATTTTTTTTCTTAACTACAATAATAATAAGGAAATGTTAATTGATATTTTTGGTGATTAATAAGTAGGAATGTTAGCATTTTTTAGATTGCTTTAGATTTCAAATGTTTATTTTGTTAACATGTAATTAACTACAATGATAATAATGAAATGACAACCTTAATTAGTAAAAATAAACTGGATATAAATTGTAATTTGGGACTTAGGGAAAAAACCTATAAATCTTATTAATAAATTCTTATATATAAAGATATAATCTCTTTTGGGCCTGAGGAGAGGAGAGGTGAGACAAATAGTTTGGTCTGTAATTTTCTACTAGGCTAGGGACTCCCTTTTTTAAAAAAATAGCTATGACCGTGGCTAATGACCATAAGTCAGGCAAAGAGCTGGTTCTGAAAGACACCTCATAGATTGTGCATAAAGGTTCAGCTAGAGCAGTGGAAAGCTTTTTCAATAAGTAGGCACATGATCTATCAGCGCCAATAGCTAAAGATGGCTTTAGGTAATATAGTGCCATTTCAATGTTATCTACTGTAAAATCAATATGTAGTAAATTGTTACAATTTGTTATAGTATGATGAGGAAATGGTGGGTAGCAGCCATTGCTGTCAACAAACACTGAGCTGAAGAACATATTGAAGAAGTTGGCTTTAACAGCTTCATCATTACAGTCGTTAGGCCCTTTTAGGGGCGGGATAGTTTTGGAGTCTTTAAGTTTGGCATTTACAAAATTATAGAAGGCACAGGTAGATTTCAAGTTTAACAACTCTTCCTCCTGTTTGCAATGGTAATTGGTGCATTCTGCCTTTATCTGGCGGCATAAGGCTTTATAGCAATTTAAAGTAAGCTATGTAGCCAGTTTTGTTTTCTCGCCAAAGATATTTGGGGGGGGGGGGGGAATTGGTACATATAGGTTAATGACTCTATTGACTTCAAGCAAAAAAGTGTTATAATGGTCTTCTGCAGTATTACAACCTGTGAACAAAAGGTGCCAATCAAGAAATACGAGGTCAGAGACGACAGGAAGCACCACAGACTGGAAATAGCAGGCTCTGATGAGTACTGCAAAATCCACGGCTGACAAACTGCTATTGGGGGGTCTTTGGACTGGAACCATCTTGTAGGGATAGTGAAGAAGAAGTTGCATCTCGAGCGGCCAAGAGGAACGAAACTGGTTCCTCGCAAGCCAGAGACTAGCTCTCTGAATCGGCGGTGGGGGTGGCAGACACTACAAAATGTCCGCCATGAAGTTGGGGTAACTGGACTAAGCATTGTGCAGGAGTGGTGTCTGGACAAAGTGATGAGACTGGGTGAGAAGACTTAAAAACCTACTAATACAATAATCTGGAATTCGGAACTGGGAGCAAATTTTGCTTGTTGAAAACAGCGTTAACAGATAAAATTGGGGATTTTCATGGAAAGGGAAGAGAAAAAAATGGTGGTTTAAATTATCAAAGCCCAAACAGAACTGTTTCTTCTAAGTACTTTGGAGGTAGAAAGGAGAAAAGGAGCAGATAACCCATTGGCAATGTTCCCTCTAATTTTTTTCAGTGTATACGGAAAGGTATAGTGTTTGCGTGGCACATTTTCATGCCTGAGCACCTGATTTTTTTTCACAGATGTTTCACAGAGCAATTGATTTATAGGATCCGAATTGGAATGGAGAAAAATGGTTTTGTGCGTGCGTGAGTGTGTGTGTGTGTGTGTGTGTGTGTGTGTTTGAGTGAGCAAGGGATCTGGTAAGGGAACTGCACTAATTTAGAAAAGAAGGTAAATTATTGCAAACATGATCAGTCAAAGATAAGTATAGGGACAGGTTGGAAGGAATGACCCGGCTTGGCTCCCGCTTTCGATCTGCCACCCAATGAACGAACGGGGAAGCAAAGAGGCAGGAGAGACGAGTTCTCATGGCAAATCCGAGCAGCTGCTGCTGGGAGCCCATCCCATGTCTTTTTCCAAACCCCACACCCCTTCTTTCAGCTACTTTCTGCCTTGTGGACCTAGAACTGATTGCTGTCTCCAGCCTGGCTCTCTTCTCCTATTATCATGGAAGGCATCTCACAAAAACCACTGCGCTGCAGTTAGAAACTGCTGCGCAGTGTTTTGTTGTCATGTGCGTGGCTGCACAGCTGCACGGCCACGCAGACACACAGCCACGCAGCTTAGAGGGAACATTGCCCATTGGCATAAAAATTATGACTTTGAAAACTGGAAAGATTTGGCTTTTTAATAGCGACTAATTTGGCAATTAGAAACCTCACAGAAAGAGCAGTGGGGGGGGGAATTGTGGATAAAGTACCATGATTAAGGGGATTTGACTTGTCTCAATGTATTAGCCTCAATTAAATTTGGAGGTGGACAAACAAGAAAAGGAAAATTGAAAAAAAATTGTCTCTCCTTGGATATTATTTTTACTTTTGGATTTGAAAAGCGTATTTTTTGGAAATATACTGGAGTGAAGATTTGAGGAGCGGAGCCATTTTTTGGAAGGAAGAAAGCGTTACTTTGTAGCAACAGAGAAACAGAGAAAGTGAAACTTAAATACCTATCTTTGAAGTGAAGCGGAACAGCGAGAGTGCTTAGGGAGGGTTTGTTTTGTGCAGGCTGTTTGGTCCCTCTGCAGCTGTAGAAGAAAGGTGTTTATTGGAATGTAATTATCAATACCAGCAATATTAAATGAAGTGTGCTCAGATGCTGAAATACACCATGTAAATTAACTGGAGAGAGTGGAAAGGAGAAAGGTGGAGGTAAAGAGGAAGAGAGGGGATAGGAGACAGGGAAATAGAAGGGAGAGGAAGAGTAGGAGAGAGAGAAGGAGTGGAAAGAAGAGAGAGGAGAAGGAGAGAGGAAGAAAAATAGAGAAGAGAGGGACGGCAGAAGAAAGGAGGTAGGAAGGAGGAAAGAGGGAGAGGAGATAAGGGGGTGGTGAAATAGGGTATAAGTTATACCGTATAACATGGTGTATGAAAAGCAGAAGAGCAAATGATAGTTGTGGGTTGATGGTAAAAGGAACTGATGTAATAGAGAATATAAAACAACTTTTGTTTGGATGTAAGGGTATACTTGTGATTATATGTATGATTTTTTTTAAAAAAACTTTAAAAAAAAGAGATACGAGGTGAGCAGCTATGAAGTCATAGTTGGCTTTTTTAAAATTATAATTTGCAGTCCCATCATTATGACCCTCTTTGCAAGGACAAGTTGAGACAAAAATCAATCATACTGTGATCACTGTTGGAAAAAGATTTTTTAATTTGTAGGCCATAAATTGAGTTTAAGCTATTGCAGAAGATGAGATCTAAGCAACTGTTGAGCCTAGTGTTGTTCATTACCAACTGCCCCAGCCCCAGAGTCATAACAGCATTGCACAGCGTTGTATGTATAGGTTTAGTTGTACATTCATTTAGAGTCCAAATAATAAGAGACAAATTGAGGTCACCAAGAAAAATAAAGGGATGCAAGCAGGAAGCTGCCCACATTAGTAGAGCAATTAATTTATTTGTATGATCAAGATAGTAATCAGGAGCTCTATAACATAGCAAGAAACGAACTGTGGAACATGCATTAAAATCATGCATTAAAATCATGCACATTTACAAAAAAGGATTAATATTTCCATTTTCAATAGTTCAGGAATGAATGTCTGACTAAAGATACTTGTGTGGTGCTAGTCATTTACAACTTTGGTAAACAAAAAATAGCTGACAAGTATGCACCTATTTGCAAATAAGAATCCCTGTATCATTGAAAATTGAAATGCAAACTAATTTATTTTAAGGAAAGCAGTTACTTCTTGAGAAAATTACCTCACTTCATTCTAGTCATATGGATAATTACATTCTTAATTGTTAGGACATTGCAATTTTTTGTTCTTTAGCTATGTTTCTTTTGATAAATTGTTACTCCATTGCAATTAGAGTATTTCATTCATAGTTTTGATGTTGTGCTTTTAGGGCAACTTCTCATAAATTGATGACTTCTATATTTGTTGACTTAAATATATATAATTTCCCATCAACAAACAATAAACCCTAGTTTTTAAGTCCAAAGTATATGTTGGTATATGATTGGAAACATTAGTAAGAAAAGGGACCTTTATGCATTCATTGCAAATATGTATGGTACAGAGGTGGGTTCCTACAAGTACGGTCTGGTTCGGCCGAATAGGTAGAAATTCCGGCGGACATGTAACAATACCAGTTCTATCCTCGGCGGTGCCATCTTGGTTTTCTGTTCTGCACATGTGCAGAACAATCTTAATTGAAAAAATGTAATTCCCCCCATTTTAATATGCCCATGTGCAAACCATTTTAAGTGCAAATGCCCCGCCCACCTGCCCCACTTAGTCAATCCTCATCTCCCAGGTGGCTTCCCTGCCTAAGGTGCCTTGCCTGCCTAAGATGCCAAATGGTGCCTGCCCTGCGCCCCAACTAAGCTGCCTCCTCCTCCTCCTGCCTACAGGTAAGTCTCACTTGTCCCCACCGGACAAGCAATCTTACCTTCCCCCGCCCCTTCCAGGATCCCCATGAGCACCATTTTTGTTCCCAGGAGGCTTCAGAGGGGCCTGCTAGGCCCAAAATAGAGAATGGGGGGAGGCTCCCTGCAGCACCCCGGGAACAAAAGTGAGGGGGGGGGGACTTCAAGAGAGAAAAAAGAAAGAAATTCTCACTTTTTGAGTCCTTGAGTTACAACCAGGGGTAGGATTCAAAATGTTAGCAACCGGTTTCTGCCGGTTTTCTGGGCATGGCCATGGTTGGTGTTACCTACTCGGCTTCCTACACCATGGGGGGGCATTTTTGCCCTCCCCAGGCTCCAAAAACAGCCTTCTGAGGCTCCGGAGGCCACAAGCAGCCTGTTTCCAGGCTTCTGAGAGGGGCATTTTTCACCCTCCCAGAGCCTCCGCATGGGCCCTGCACTTACTTGGCATGATGAACAGGCTGTGTGGAGACTTCTGGGAGGGCAGGGAAGGGTGGGTGAGGCCAGCTGGTCCTTGCAACAACCAGTTCGTCTAAACTGGTACAAACCGGCTGAACCCCATCCTTGATTATGACTGTAATTTAGCCTGGTTGTAAGTCATGGTCGCAAGTTGAGGTATGTGACTGGATTTGAAGTTATTGCTAGTTTCTTTTTTTACAACAGTCATTAAGCAATTGTCAGTCATTTAAATGAATCAATTTATCCCAATAGGCAGTTTTTCAGTAGAAATTGGCAAAAAAAGTCACAAGTAGTGGTCTTTTGACCACGGGACAGGGGTGGGTTCCTACCGGTCCTTGCTGGTCCTTGCGGACTGGTTGGTCAGTGAACCCGGAAGTAATTAACTTCCGGGAATGCCAGTACCAGTCCTGGCCCCTGTCGCTGCAAAGCGCCCTTGCCGGTACGTCGCAGCTCGCTCCCTTCACCTTCCAGGAGCTTGCTACTTCCCTCTCAGGTAAGCAACTAAGCCCCAGCGGCAGGACTCGGGAGGCTTCGGGTGGGTGGCGGCGGCCCAGCTTTTGCGAGGGAAGGCTTTCTGGTCTTCCCTTGCAAAAGCCACGGGCTGGTGGTAGCCGCGGCAGCCTAGCTTTCCCCCCTGCCTCCCCTCTCCAGCCTCGCCTGGCTGGCTAACCTGTCAGGCGACCTGCTTAGTGTCTTACCTGTTCCTGCTGCCTCTCTACCTGCCTGCCCCCTGTTGCTTCCATCCATCACGACGAGGATCCATCGCATCAGAGTTCTGCTGATTCTGCCTGCTGGTAAGTGACCTGGGTTTTTTTCTTTTATTTTTTTAATGTATTTTAAAATAATATTTTATTTATTGTGCATAGAATTTTTTAAAATAGTTTTACTTAAAAGTATTGAGTATAGAATATTTTAAAATGTTTTACTTCAATTTATTCTGTGTGGATTCTTTTTTTAAATTGTCTTAGACTATTTAAAAAAAAGATTCTATCCAAAATAAATTAAAATAAACCATTTAAAAAAATTCTGTACTAAATACTTTGAAATGTATTGTGCATAGAATTTTTAAAAATAGTTTTACTTAAAAGTATTGAGTGTGGGAAGAGGGAGGATCCAACGGCGCAACAACACATCGTACAGACCCAACAGTCCGGGTCTGTCGATGAAACTTTTGTCTTTGGAGAGTCCGGTAGGACCTAAACCGTCCCGAAGAGACGGCGACAGGGAAGCCAAAGGCTTGCTGGTCACAGGGACATCGCAAAGTCCCTGTTTGACCCAAGGGTAGTGCTTCCAACTGAGGACAAACAGGCAGCCCCCAGGCTGGCATAGTCGGAGACGGCTCCTGAAGGAAGAGACGAAGCGAAAGGTTCCATCTGGTGAGGTTTTTTTTTCTTTTTTTTACTTTCAGAAGATCCGTGTTAAGAAACTTTTTAAAAAAAAATAATAACATCTAGTCCCCAAAGTAAGAATAAAGCGGCGATTTTGACATTTATTGGACTGCTACTAGAAGATTTCCTGCGCTAGTTAGTAACGATGTTTTGTGGATTGAAGTAATTGCAACATTTCCTGTCTCTCTGCTTGTAGTCTATGGACTGATCTCTTTTTTCTATTTTTTCCTTTTTACTACCCTAATTTTTTTTTTGTTGGTTAAATTAAACTTCTTTTCTTACTTCAACAAATTTTTTCTTCTATTGGTTAAAACTATATGAAAGATATTTAAGGGAAAGCAAAAAAAGTAACAATTTACTAATTATTGAATCTGCCATCTGGAAGCCAAAGTCTGAACTTTGTTTCTGTTTTGGATACAATGTATCTTTTGTTTTGAATCACTTGGTTTCACTGACCTTGCAATGGAAGGGTTTGGAAAAACTTGATAAGACTCAAAGCATGAAACCTGTTTTGTTAGTGCTTCTGGTAAATATTTTGGCAAGAGATGGAAAAAGACAAGCAAGAATAAAACCCTCCTATTTTAAAAACTTTGAAAGAACTGGTGTTTAAGATTCACAATAAATACAAACACATTTTCTAAAATTTTGACAGGCTAGAGTGGCAGATTTCTTTTCCTATTTCTTTTCCTTTATGTTTCTTTGCATTTTGAAAAATGGATCAATATTCAGAGGAAGAAAATTTAATAATCCAAAATATCCTGGCTGGACTTCAAAATATTGCAGAAGGACTTGAGAGATTTGACAAGAAATGGGACAGTTTATGGGGTGCTACAGTTAAAGAGGAGGGGGTTGGAGCCCCAGGGATTAAAGAAGAGAATGGAAACATAGAAAATAAAGATAAGATGTTAGATGAATCCATCAATGGACTAAATTTGAGCGAAAGTGAAAAGAAGGGAAGCTGGAAAAGTGTTTTTGACAACTTGGAGCCTTTCTTTCAACTTCAAGATGCAGGAGGGAAAAAGAGTGAAAAAGATGAACTAAGAAGACAAATATATCCAGAAACAAGTTTGATAACCAAAGTTAAGCCTACATTAATAACAATTAAAGAGCATTGAAACTACATGAGATATCCTTCAAGCTACAGAGTGCGGCAAGAAATATTAAACTCTGAAAAGATTCTATTAAGAGAAATGACACAACTGCTGGCGAGAGAGAAAGGTTTATTTTGCTACTGGAAAGACACTGGCTGATAATGCCAATTGATAAAAATAGTTAATTTTTGATGATTAATAAGTAGGGATTTTAGTATTTTTAGACTTTTATAGATTATTATTGAATGTTTAGTCGCTAACATATAATATATCATGATATTAACAATGAAAGGATAACCTTAATTAGGATAAATAACCAGGCCACAAATTGCAACTGAGATTTGGTGGAATGATAAAACCTATAAATTTGTGTTTAGACCTTGTTATGAAGCTATAAATAATTTGGATTAGACTAAGAGGTGATGTGATGTAAATAGCAAACAACTGTTTTCTTTTCTTTTCTTCTCTGTCTTTCTCTAACTACAATAATAAAAGGGAATGTTAATGCACATCTTGGAGATTTTCAATTAGAAATTTTAATTTGGAGCAGAAATGACAAACAATTGGTTTTTTTCCCCCTGTCTTTCAACTATAAAAACAAAAGGGAAGGTTAACATATACTTTGGTGATTATTAATTAGAAATGTCAAATTTTTTTTTTCTTTAGATTGTCTTAGATTTTAAATGGTCATTTGTTAACACATATTAATAGATTGTTGTTTAGAGATTGTTGCTTTTTGCGTTTGTGGAGAGAGGAGGAGAGAAAAATGTAAATAACCCTTAGTTAACTATAATAATAATAAAGATATGTTAGAGAGAGGAAATTTGAGATGTCCTACTAATTGACTTTATTTTTTTCTCTTAGAATATGTTATAAAAATATAAAGATATGGCCATATTGACTGGAACTGGGGGAAGGGGAAAAATGCCAGCAGGTGGCTGTGTTTTTGAAATCTTAGCTAAATGAATAGTGTGGTATGGTGATAGTAAAATATATAAATCTTTAACATATACAATTTAAACTGAATGGAATATTGATTGTGGACAGAACGCATGAAATGTACTTGTGACCAATGGATACGCTTTCTACAAGATGTAATGAAAGATGATGCTTTTTTCTTTGTGTGTTTTTTTGTAATAAAACTAATAAAAAAATATATAAAAAAAGTATTGAGTGTAGAATATTTTAAAATAGTTTACTTCAATTTATTGTGTGTTGAATAGTTTGAATGGTTACAGTATTGCTGTGTCTCAAAGTGTCTCAAAGTGGCTGCTTTTCTATGGGCAAGCAGGTGGTGCAAGGCAGCTTTGCCAGATTTAGTGTTAAACCTCGTTGTTTAAGTAATTCTGAGGTGGTTGATGGTTCTGTGAACGCCTGTCCTTTATAATTTTCCACAATGCCTTGATGGTTTTTATTCCAGTGACTGTCTTTCCTGCCCTTAGGCTTAGGGAAAAAAACTGGTTTCATTGCAGACTTTGGGTGGGGGGGGGGGTGTCTTATTTTTTGGTGTTTTCTTGGCACTGTCATAGTTTGTATGTGGGTGTGGGTGGGTGTGTAATGTCCCGCAGTTATCTACGCATTAATAATGATCTAGTAATATACATTTTAGGGACCTTTCCTTACATAACTGGTGTTTCTTTCATACTTTTGGATTTCTAATTTCTGTTTCCATTAGTTGGCAATTGCTAAAACCAATCCCATGTGAAAAAGTATTCAAAGCCTTCTTGATTTAATTGTCAATTTATTTATTCCTTCACATTGTAATATTTATTCATTTACATATCTCTGTTTTTCCACTGTTGTGCAAACACAATTCCAGCAGCTGCTAACATGTGTAAAATTAAATATATATTATATTCCCTTTCAAATAGCCAACAAAATATTTCTGGTTTTAATTCCATATCTTGCTTTACGATTGCTTCTAACCACTAAATTCTGATAGCTACTTGGACCAACCTAAGTACTAATTCATAATTTCATATCTGGTCACATGGGGCGGCAAGCCACTCCCATCTGGTCACATGGGTGGCAAGCCACTCCACAAAGGAGGCCACACCCACAGAGTAGGTTCCAACAATTTTTGAAACCCACCACTGCCACGAGACATTGTAACCGGTGCAAAGGTGAGCTGGTTAGCAAACATCTGAATACAATCGTGTGATTTCAAGGAGGGTTATACAGTTGTTGTAACTCTAAAAATGGGTCAGAATAGCTTGGGGATGTTTGTTATAACATTGCAACTCCCAGCCGCCAGGGCTGCAGTGGGTGGCTGGAAGGCCAGGCAAGAGGTGAGCAGTTAGGAGACCGGTCAGCAAGGCAATTGTTTGGGGGGGGGGTTGAGGGCCAGGCAAGGCGAGGAGTAGCTGGGAGGGGACGGGTGAGGAGAGGTGATGGCACCCCTTGACATAAGTGACCATGGATCAGTCATGACCATCCAGTCACATGACATCCAGCCATGCCTACCCAGCCAGTCATTAGGTAGAGAACCAGTTGTTAAATTATTTGACTTCCACCACGTGGATATTTGTGTTTTTTCTGCAAAATTTACTATCAACAACTGTTTCACATGCAATTCAATATCACAGAATAAGGAACTTACTTGACTGAATGACAAAAATACCAGATTTTTATATTTAATTTAAAGTGTACAATATAGTGGTGTGCAGTACTTCAGGTCTGTCTGCACAGGCAAAAAAGTAGTTTACAATGCTTAAGGGGAAGAATGCAATACCTTTTTAATAATTCCTTAAACCAAACCCACCTTTTATAGGTTGGTTCTGTAGCTAGAAAGAGCAATTGTGCAATCCTTTAAATTAAATATAAAAAATCTGGTATTTTTGTCATTCAGTGACTTGAGACTGGGCGGCTGGCCTTTCTGCCACCGCCATTGCCATCCTGGATGCAGCTCCCCCTCCCTCCCTCTTCTTTTTCCTTCACCATAGCTTTGGACACCGTTACCGCTGACATCTCGTTCAATGTGGGCCCTTTTCTGTCGTCGCCTTGGCTACGTGGCCTGGCTCTTTGGCCCTGATGACCTAAGTATGCCAGGCCCAGAGGAACTGCTACCATGCCGACTGCTCTGTACACCGTTCTGCGACATATGGCCCCCAGAGAGGGAGGACAAGGGCGAGAGAGAATGGGGAACCTGCCTTTTTTTTTCCCAACCCGCACCACTTTCCCAGTCCCCTCAGACTTTTGCACCTTTTCCAGACTATGTGGGGGAAAGAACAAGGAATCCCCCCCCATTATTACCAGCCCCAGCCGCCTCAGACTGCGCTGACTGCCTGTGTTTTGCGGTCTTAAGAACTGCGTTTTAACTTGTGTGTTGAGTGTATGATTGTACGATTGTGAGAATGAATGTGCCCACTTTTAATTTAATTAATTTAATTACCTTTATTACTGTATTGTATTTTTAACGATTATTGTGGGGTGTGTCTGTGCAGAATGTCTGTTGAGTGAACATGTTGGGATTCGGGGTGCGACCTGGAGCCCCCTCCACTGAGTGCAGAAGCAGAAGTGGATGGGGGCCCGGCTCCGCCCCTCGCCCTAGAGTGAATGGTGTGTGTGGCCTGCCGGGAAGGGTGGGGGCCATGGGAGAGGGTGGGGGTCTACGGGGGGGAGAGGGTCGGAGCATTTCGGTTACGACCGGGAGGGGCAGATATGACGGGAGCTGTAGGGCTAGCCATTACTGGGGAAGAAGGACTAGCTACATTACAGAGATTCCTTGTTCCGGCCCTTCAGGCTCACCTCAAGAACCTGGTGGCAGAGGAGATCAGGTTGCTACTGCTAAATGCCAGGTCTGTTGTGAATAAGGCTCCCCTCATCCGGGACTTAGTATTAGACGAGGGGGCAGACCTGGCATGTATAACCTGAAACCTGGCTGGGCCAAGAGGGAGGAGTCCCCCCTCTCAGAAATGTGCCCAATGGGTTCCAGGTGCTCCACCAACCAAGACATCAAAAAGGGGCGGGGGAGTAGCAATGGTTATCCGGGAGTCGTAGTTCCTCACAGGATCCCTACCCCAGAGATTGTGGGGTGTGAGTCCCTTCTCTTGAAGTTGGACCTAGGGGTTCAAGTGGGCTTGTTCTTGATGTACCTACCTCCCAGCTGCATCATGACAGCCCTGCCTGTGCTGCTGGAGGCAGTAACCCGGGTTGGCGGTAGAGTTCCCCAGGCTTATGGTGCTGGGGGACTTTAAACCTACCATATTTGACGAACACTCTGAAGGAGCACAGGAGTTCATGGTTTCCATGACACCATGGACTTGACCCAAGTAGTTCAGGGCCCAACTCATAGAGCAGGACACACATTCGACCTCGTATTTCTCTCGGGGCAGTGGAGACATGAACTGGTATTAAGGGGAATAGAGACCTCGCCCTTGTCATGGTCAAATCACTCCTTGCTGAGGCTTGATTTCAGGACACTACTCCCCCACTGCAGGGAGGTGGAACTGATTAAGTGGTTCCGCCCCAGGTGCCTGATGGACCCGATGGGATTTCAGAGGGAGCTTGGAGAGATACCTGACTCCCTTGCCCGCAATCCGACTGAATCCTTAGTCGCTGCCTTGAATGTTGCGGCGACTGAGGCACTGGATCGGATTGCGCCTTTGAGGCCTCTCCATGGCAGTGGATCCAGGAGGGCACCTTGGTTCACCGAGGAACTCCGGGAGATGAAGCGCCAAAAGAGACGCCTAGAGCGACGTTGGAGGACTAGTAACTCTGAATCTGATCGAACACTACTAAGAGCCTTTATTAGGACTTACCTAGTGGCGATACGGGTGGCAAAATGCACCTATTTTTCCGCTCTTATTGCATCCGCGGAATCTCACCCAGCCGCCCTGTTCAGGGTGACCCGCTCCCTCCTGAAAGGTGAGGGGGTGGGGGAACTCCTGCAGGGAAGAGCTGAGGAATTTGCTCAGTTTCTGTCGGATAAAATCACTCAGTTTCAGACAGACCTTGACTCCGCTTGGGCAATACCAGCCAAGATGCCGAGGGTAAGTCTAAGTCGGATTTCTTGGGATGAGTTCGAATTTGTCACCCCTGAGGAAGTGGACAAGGCCATGGGAGTGATGAGCGCCTCCACCTGTTTACTGGACCCATACCCCTCCTGGCTGGTCTCAACCAGCAGGGAGGTGACACGCGGCTGGCTCCAGGCGATTCCCAACGCATCTTTGCAGGAGGGGTCTTTCCTGCAACCATTAAAGGAAGCGGTGGTGAGACCCCTCCTCAAGAAGCCTTCCCTGGATCCAGCCATCCTGAAAAACTACCGTCCTGTCTCCAACCTTCCTTTTCTGGGGAAGGTTGTTGAGAAGGTGGTGGCGCTTCAACTCCGACGGATGTTGAATGAAGCGGATTATCTGGATTCCTTTCAGTCTGGTTTCAGGCCTGGGTACAGCACAGAAACTGCTTTGGTCGCACTGATCGATGATCTCTGGCGGGCTAGGGATAGAGGGCATTCCTCTATCCTGGTGCTTCTTGACCTCTCAGCAGCTTTCGATACCATCGACCATGGTATCCTTCTGCGACACCTGGAGGAGATGGGAGTGAGAGGCACCATTTTATGGTGGTTCTCCTCTTACCTCTCCGGTAGGTCGCAGTCGGTGTTGGTTGGAGGACAGAGGTCGACCCCTAGGCCCCTCAAGTTTGGGGTGCCACAGGGTTCAGTCCTGTCCCCCCTCCTATTCAACATCTACATGAAACCGCTGGGTGAGATCATATGACGGTACGGGATAAAATACCATCAATATGGAGATGATACGCAATTGTATCTATCTGCCCCATGCCAGCTCAGTGTAGTGGTGGACGTGATGTGCCAACGCCTGGAAGCTGTCAGGATCTGGATGGGGATGAACAAAGTGGTGCTCAATCCCGATAAGACCAAGTAGCTTTGGATGTTGTCCCTGAAGGACACTTCAGACAGTCCGTCCCTGATCATGGGGGGGGGTGAAAACTTACACCCCTCAGAGAGGGCTCGCAATTTGGGGGTCCTCCTGGATTCACAGCTGACACTAGAACACCATCTGTCGGCTGTGACCAGGGGGGCCTTTGCCCAGGTTTGCCTGGTACACCAATTGCGGCCCTACTTGGACCGGGGGGCACTTCAAACAGTCACTCACGCCCTTGTCACCTCAAGGCTGGATTATTGCAATGCGCTCTACATGGGGCTATCCCTGAAAAGCGTCCGGAGACTACAGCTAATCCAGAATGCAGCTGTGCGAGCGATATTGGGTGTACCGAGATACACCCATATTACACCTGTCCTCCGCGAGCTGCAGTGGCTGCCAATTGGTCTCCAGACGCAATTCAAGGTGTTGGTCATTACCTTTAAAGCCCTACATGGCTCAGGACCAGCGTATCTGTGAGACCGCCTACTGCCACATTTGGATTGATTTTATTCAATTTGTAGGCCGCCCTATTTCCCGGAGGGACTCAGGGTGGCTGAACAAAGCCAAGGGAGGGGAAATTACAAAAAGTAAGACAAAGACAATCAGACAATACAAAGAGTTAAAAGCACAACAGACACAGCAAATTCGAGCAGGGGAGGGAACTCAACCCCAGGCTTGCTGGGACAGCCTGGTCTTCACGGCCGTCTGGAAGGCCTGAAGGGTGGAGAGGGTCCGAATCTCCACAGGGAGCTCGTTCCAAAGGGCCGGGGCAGCCACAGAGAAGCCCCTCCTCCGAGTAGTCGCCAGCCGACATTGGCTGGCAGATGGAATACGGAGGAGGCCTAATCTGTGGGATCGAATGGGTCTGTGGGAGGTAATCGGCAGAAGGCGGTCTCTCAAGTACACAGGTCCAATACCATGTAGGGCTTTATAAGTAATAACTAGCACCCTGAAGCGTATCCGGAGACCAATAGGTAGCCAGTGCAGCTCGCGGAGGATAGGTGTAATGTGGGTGTACCGGGGTGCACCCACAATCGCTCGCGCGGCTGCATTCTGGACCAGCTGGAGTCTCCGAACACTCTTCAAGGGCTGCCCCATGTAGAGTGCATTGCAGTAGTCCAGTCTTGAGGTCACAAGGGCATGAGTGACTATTGTAAGATCCTCCCGGTTCAGGTAGGGACGGAATTGGTGCACCAGGCGGACCTGGGCAAACGCCCCCCTGGTCACAGCCGACAAATGGTGATCTAAAGTCAGCTGTGGGTCCAGGAGGACTCCCAAATTGTGAACCCTGTCTGAGGGGTGTATAATTTCACCCCCCAGCCTGAGAGATGGAATACTAAGCCAATTTGTGGGAGGAAAAAACACAAGCCACTTGGTCTTGTCAGGATTGAGAGCCAGTCTGTTCACCCCCATCCAGACCCTCACATCCTCCAGGCACTGGCACATCACGTCAACTGCTTCACTGAGTTGGCACGGGGTGGACAGATACAATTGAGTATCGTCCGCATATTGGTGGTATCCTATCCCGTGCCATTGGATGATCTCTCCCAGCGGCTTCATGTAAATGTTGAACAGGAGGGGGACAGGACCGACCCCTGCGGCACCCCATAATTAAGGGGTCTAGGGGTCGACCTCTATCCTTCAACCAACACCGACTGCGACCTGCCCGAGAGGTAGGAGGAGAACCACCGAAAAACGGTGCCTCCCACCCCCACCTCTCACAACCGCCGCAGCAGGATACCATGGTCGATGGTATCGAAGGCTGCTGAGAGGTCCAAGAGAACCAGAACAGAGGCATGGCCCCTGTCTCTGGCTCTTCAGAGATCATCGGTCAGTGCAACCAAAGCAGTTTCCGTGCTGTAGCCAAGCCTGAAACCAGATTGGAAGGCGTCTAGATAATCGGTTTCCTCCAAGGACCGACGGAGCTGAGAGGCCACCACTTTCTCAACAACCTTCCCTACAAAGGGGAGATTGGAGACTGGACGATAGTTATTTAAAACGGCTGGATCCAGGGACGGTCTCTTCAGTAGGGGCCTCACCACCGCCTCCTTTAAAGGGGGGGGAAGACCCTTCCCGGAGAGTCGCAATTGCCTGGATCCAGCCCCGTGTCACCTCCCTGCTGTTCGCGACCAGCCAGGAGGGACACGGGTCCAGTACACAAGTGGAGGCACTCACTGCTCCAATGGCCTTGTCCACTTCCTCAGGGGTAACAGACTGAAAATCAATCCAACGATGGTGCTCAAGACCCTCCCTCAGTACCTCGGTTGGCTCTGCACAATTGGAGTCCAGGTTTGCCCGAAGCCGAGCCACTTTATATGCAAGGAATTGACCGAACTCCTCAGCCTTACCTTGCAAGGGAGTGCCCGTATCCCTCCCTTTAAGGAGGGAACGGGCTATCCCAAACAAGGCGTCTGGGCGTGACTCAGCGGAAGCTATCAGAGCAGCAATATGGGTTCTTTTTGATGTCCGGATAGCTCGGAGGTAGGCTCTGATGCAAGATTTTAATGAGACTCGGTCTGACACGGACTTACTGGCTCTCCAGCGGCGCTCTAGGCGTCTCTTTTGGCGCTTCATCTCCCGGAGTTCCTCAGTAAACCAAGGAGCCCTCCTGGATCCACTGCTGCGGATCGGCCGTAGAGGCGCAATCCGGTTAAGGGCCCCTGCCGCCGCCACGTTCCAAGCAGCGACCAGAGTCCCAACCGAGTCGCGGGCGAGAGTATCAGGTATAACAACAAGCGCCATCTGAAAGCCCATAGGATCCATAAGGCGCCTGGGGTGGAACCACCTAATCGGTTCCTCCTCCCTACAGTGGGGGATTGGCCTCCAAAAGTTGAGCCTCAGTAGGCAGTGGTCCGACCACGACAGGGGCAGGATCTCAATGCCCCTCAGACCAAGATCACAACTCCACTGCTCCGAGAGGAATACAAGGTCAAGTGTGTGACCTGCTGAGTGGGTCGGGTCCCGAATTACTTGGGTCAAGCCCATGGCTGTCATGGAAGCCATGAACTCCTGCACCCCATCAGAGTGCTCACCAAGCGAAGGCAAGTTGAAATCCCCCAACACCATAAACCTGGGAAACTCAACTGCCAGCTCGGCTACTGACTCGAGGAGCGAGGGGAGGGCTGCTGCAACGCTGTTGGAAGGCAGGTACATTAGCAGCATGCCCACTTGACCCCCAGGATCCAACCTCACCAGCAAGGACTCACACCCAACAAGCTCCGGAGCAGGGGTCCTACGAGGAACTAACGACTCTCGGATAACAACGGCAACTCCCCCACCCTTTTCTGAGGTCGCGGCTGGTGAAGCACCTGAAAACCTTCTGGGCACATTTTGGTGAGGGGGACTCCTCCCTCCGGGCCCAGCCAGGTTTCAGTAATACATGCCAGGTCTGCCCCCTCGTCTAAAATTAAGTCCCGGACGAGGGGAGCCTTGTGAACCACAGACCTGGCATTAGCAACAGCAGCCTGAGACCAGGGCCCTGACTACTCGCGCCATCTGGCCTTGGAGTGGGACTAATAGGGCCGGAAGGAAGGATCTCTGTAACATAGCGAACCCTCCTTCCCCAGTAATGGCTCGCCCTAAAGTCCCCGCCATATCTGCCCCTCCCAGTTAGGACCGTAATGCTCCGGCCCACTCCCGCGTCCATAAGGCCCCCACCCTCCCCTTCAGTGATCTAAATTCCTGGCAAGCCCTTCGAACCAAACATTCTAAGGCTGGGGGTTGAACCAGGCCCCTCTAACACTTCTGCAGAGCACTCAGTGTAGGAGGTACCCGGTATGGTCCCAGCCCTCTCAGATGTACACAATCTTACAACAGACACTCCCCCACAAAATTTAAAAAACACAAATACAACTATATAATAAAAGTGGGCACATACATGCAACACAGTCATACCCAAGCACTCACCATACATTAAAAATGTATGGAGCACTGCGCAAGTGCGTTAGCAAGCAATAATATAAAAAAGGAGAGAGAACTGCTCCATTCCTCTCTCTCCTCTACGTCCTGGAGAGATGTCCTCGGCCACCAGATCAAAAGTCAGTGGTGCATAAGGCAGCCGTACGTAGGCAAGGATAAGATGTAAAAGTCTAGTGTTCATAAGTGGCAACCGTTCAGTCTCACCTTTCCAAAGAAGGTCAGCGGGCCCGTGTGCATAAAAGTCTCCTTCCTGGGGCTGAGTAAGGGCCCCAATCTGGGGGTCCAAGTCTGAAACTGGCCTGAGCCACTCTAGTAGAGGAGGAGGAGAGCGCTGATGTTTTCGACAACCCAGTCTTCGATGCTGCGGCCGCCATCCTCTATCGCTCCTACTCCCAACCCAACCCCTACCTTACTCCTAACCTAATCACTAATCTAAGCTAATCTAACGCTAACCTCCACCCTACACCCTAATACCCTAATAACCCAACACCGACCTAGTCTAATCCTACATTAGCCCAGCCTAGCCCAGCCCTAACTCCACCTCAAGCCCCGACCCTAGCCCTACTTCCTGCCACTATCAATCTCTTCCGCACCCCCGGGTGCAAACCAACCGCTGCCCTCGTAACTATTACTAAATATCTAACTATAACTACTTATTCTTATAACTAACTATATCTAACTATAGCTATCTTACCTAAATCTATAACTAACCAGAGCAACGGCAGGCAGCAGACGGGAGGGGGAGAGCAGATGTTACAGGCAGGACATCATAACCCGATTAGAACGTACGCGTGTTGGGAATCTTTTAAACTATTTTATTTTGTTTTTCTTTTTTGTAAGCCGCCCGGAGTCCTCCGGGATTGGGCGGCCTATAAATCTAATAAATAATAAATAATAATAAATAAATAAATAAATAAATAAATAAATAAATAATATATATATATATATATATAGTATATATATATATATATATGTATATATATATATATATATATGTATGTATGTATGTATGTATGTATATATATATATATTATATATATATATATATATATATTATATATATATATATATATATGTATATTTATGCTGATAAATAATAAAGGGAGACTAGTATAGATCTATTTCAAGCTATTTAGCTCTCATCAGCTAGCCATACCCAAGTTTTTGGGAATCGAACCTGTGCTCCATTGCCTCCCAGGCAGGGAGTTAACCTTTTGAGCTACAGAGAAGACTCCTTATCAGCCAGCCAGGGTGGGAGGTATATACTTAAAGTCACAACCCTGGTATGCCCAAGTATGGGAGGAAGGTCACACTTCCACTCTCTGTCATAACAATGTCATTTGTTACATTACAAATGTAACAAAAAAGGCAACAGTAAAAAATATTGGTTTCTGTCTGGATGGTCTCTTGTGACGAGCCTAATGACAGAGAGTGGAAGTGTGACCTTCCTCCCATACTTGGGCATACCAGGGTTGTGATATATATATATATAAATAACACTGTCCAGAGTTGCTTTGTTAGTGAGATGGATAAAACAAAGTGTTTTTCCTTTCTATTGCAACATTACTTACTAATCAGATTCAGGTATATGTATTTCTTCTGATATTTAGACTGCACAAGAAGCTGCTTCTGATTGGACTTTCTTACACTGCTTACCCAGAAAGCCAGAAGAAGTTAACAATGAAGTATTTATTCTCCAAAGTCACTAGTTTTTCAAGAGACTGAAAACAGGAAATGGACTATTATGGTATGGACATTGTAATCACTTAGGTGTGAGCAATTTTGTTCTCTAGGTGATAGAGCTTTACAGGTAGCCCTTACAACAATTCATTTAGTGATTGTTTGAAGTTACAATGGCACTGAAAAAAATGACATGATCATTTTTCACACTTACAATCATGGCAGCATTCCATGGTCATGTGATCAAAATGAGATGCTTGGCAACTGATTCATATTTATGACAGTTGCTATGTCCTGGGATCATATAATCACCTTTTGCAACTCTCTGACAAAGTCAATGGGGAAACGAGATTCACTTAACAACCATTTACTAAGCTAACTGCAGAGATTCACTTAACAATTGTGGCAAGAAAGGTCATAAAATGGGACAAAATTCACTTAACAAATATCTCATTTAGTAAAAGAAATTTTGGGAATTTTGGAAGGCTTAGTCAACCTTGAGCCGGTGAGATTGAACTGCCAAACTGCAGCTAGCAGTCAGCTGAAGTAGCCTGCAGTACTGCACTCTAACCACAGTGCCACCTAATTTTTAGCCTGGACTAAATCGTCTTCAGTTGCTTAATAGCAAAAATGGCACAATGGGCTTTTCCAGTACTAGTTTTCACTAATATGGGTGAGAGGGAGACGCAGGGCTGAGTATTAAAAATAAGAACAAGGCAAGGCAAGGTAGTTTTGATGGATGTATTCTTGTTATTATGAATTTGACACACTTGTTGATCAATTAATAATTGATTAAGTTTGAATGAATTACCTCCTACAAATTCATGATTGTCAACATGAAGGCAAGAACTGTGATTAGGGTTATTTAGCACCCCTAAGCTGAGGATAAGTTGGTAGCATCAATTACATGATCTGACAGAATATTTTTTAAAAAAACCTATTTAAAATCTCCCAATGTATCTTTATAGGAGATCACTGATTTTTCCATTCTGAGCTCCCTCCCACCTCTTTTGTTATATGACCCAGAGTGGGTGGTTATTATGGGGTAATTTTAGTTTCTCTGTATATTTGCTTCTAGATTCTTGTTCTCTGCTGCCAAACATACTTTTAAGATAAACAAATCAATCACCACAAAAGCAGGTGATGCTCATTAACTAACTAACTAACTAATTAATTCTGCAGAGTTGGACAAATACCTTGCTGATAAGGCTATCATTGGCTACAGTGATGTTTATATGCTACCTGCAAGATTACAAGTGGCAAACTTTTGAACTCCATTTGCCAGCAAACTGTAATAGGAAAAGCTTTATTCCGTCTTATCTGTAACATTCCCATGGATATCTAATTAGCCTTTTGGGGTAATGGGATGCTGGACTAGTTGTAACTTAAGTCTTGTTCAACATGTTTTTATGCATTGACTTACTAATATTGATATAAAAGGACACTACATATATGTTCTACTTTATTATCATTTACTGATACTTCCAATGCTGTCTGCAAACATTGAATGGATTTTGGTACCAGTGAAAATTATGAGCTGAATTAGTCATGATCCATTCTATATCCAATTGATTTTATTGGTTATTAATTTAACAAACTAAATCCACACTATATATGTAATTGTAAAAAAAATTTCCTAGTGTAATTGTATTAATTCTGTCTTCTAGGCTGTCATGGTTTCCCTGCTGACAGACTATTCACCACAGATGCAAATGCCTAAATTTTGATTTTGAGGATTCTGCCAAGGAAAATATTCTTTACAGTGAAATTGGTTTGCTTTATAAAGGAACTTTTTCTTTGAAAAGCAAGATCAAATCAGTGATAATTATTTAACATATATAAAAACATGTTATATTTCACAGTGGATCTGCTCTTTTATTAAACATTGCAGCTGCACTTTTTCTTTTGCCTACCTCTTCTGTGGTCTGTATTTTGATTACATTTCCAATATATTCAGTATTTCAGCAAATGGATCATTTCAAAATTCAAACAATGATTTCACATTGTAGAAGTAGAAGTGACCTCATAAACATGTCCTGGAGCCATTACTGTAAAAGTCACTGCAGTTTTCTCAAAAGCTTCGAACTTGGAGAGCATGACCAGATATGTCACTGTGCACTGGGGGGGGGGGGGGGGGGGGGGGGGGGGGGGGGGTTGGGGAATGAGAGAAAAAAAATATATGCATTTCAGATACAATTGGAAAAAAACTAAGCTCTTTTGTCAACTCTGAAGTGATCCTGGCTGAAGCCATCTTTTGCTGCCTTACAGGTGAAACTTGAAAAATTAGAATATCGTGCAAAAGTTCATTTATTTCAGTAATGCAACTTAAAAGGTGAAACTAATATATGAGATAAGACACATTACATGCAAAGCAAGATAGTCAAGCCGTGATTTGTCATAATTGTGATGATTATGCGTACAGCTCATGAAAACCCCAAAATCCACCATCTCAGAAATTAGAATATTACATGCAATCAATAAACAAGGATTGTACATAGAACAATATTGGACCTCTGAAAAGTATAAGCATGCATATGTACTCAGTACTTGGTTTTGGGGCCCTTTTTTGCAGCAATTACTGCCTCTTTCTGATGAGAGCAACTTTTCCACCTCATTTGGAAACCAAGGACCCAGAGTATGGAGGAAGAATGGAAAGGCCAATCAAGCACAGTAATCCACGGTCATTGAACCAGGTTTTAGTGCTTTTGGCAAAAGTTGCTCTCATCAGAAAAGAGGACTTTGGACCACTGTGCTTCAGTAAGACCAGGGGTCAACACAGCCATCTACCAGGAGATTTTAGAGCACTTCATGCTTCCTTCCGCAGACGAGCTTTATGGGGATGCTGACTTCATTTTCCAGCTGCCCACACTGCAAAAGCACAAAAACCTGGTTCAATGACCATGGGATTACTGTGCTTGATTGGCAAGCAAACTTGCCTGACCTGAACCCCATAGAGAATCTATGGGGCCATTGCCAAGAGAAAGATGAGAGACATGAGACTGAACAATGCAGAAGAGCTGAAGGCCGCTATTGAAGCATCCTGGTCTTCCATAACACCTCAGCAGTGCCACAGCCTGATAGCTTCCATGCCACGCCGCATTGAGGCAGTAATTGCTGCAAAAGGGGCCCAAACCAAGCTTGCGGTTTGATCCTTTAAGATTACCAGGGTAAACAATATTCCCATTTGAGACGTGGCCAGTTTAGGGGTCAAGTACAAGAGTTCAGCAGCCGTTATCACTAGCTGTCATGGAGGAATGTCTGCCAAGCCTCCTTGGTCTTCACAGGTTTGAATCCTTGGACCGTAAAATCAGCGGGGTCAGCATCCAAAATACAGATCTGGACACCCTCGAGCACAAATTCCCCTCTGTTTTTGATGGCAAGCTGGGCACTTACACAGGAAGCTGGTGTCATTCAACTTGGATCCCACAGTAGCCCTGATTCGCCTAAACCCATGGCACGTCCCTTGGCGCTGAAATCAAAGTCGATGTGGAGCTGGACAAGCACAAGGGATACTGAAACCTGTGGGCCATTTGAAGTGGGAGACCCCCATAGTTACCCCCATCAAGCCCGACGGGTACATTTGCTTGTGCGCTGACTATAAGTGCACACTAAACTGCGCCTTGCCAGCCAACGCCTACCCGGTGCCCATGGTGCAGCAAGCTGCTGCACTCTTTCGGCGAGGGCAGAAATATTTGCAAAGTTGGATTTAGCTCAAGCCTACCAGAAATTTCTGGTAGACGACGAAATGGCAGAAGCCCAAACAATCATTATACACAGAGGGACATTCAGGACGTCGCTGCCTCCAGTTCAGAGTCATTATCACTCCAGGCTTGTTCCAGAGCCTGATTGAGAGGCTATTGCAAGGGATCCCTAGGGTCATTCCTTACTTTGATGATGTGCTCATCTCTGCGACCAATCATTCTGCACTTATGGCTAGTCTTCGGTCTGTACTCAAATGGTTCCAAGCGTGTGCCTCAAAGTGAAGAAGGAGAAATACCATATAGCTATTCTTCAGGTGGAGTTTGATGCTGAGGAGCTACATCTACCACCGCCAAGACAAAGCTATTCTAAATGCCCAATGTCAAAAAACAAAACCGAACTCCAAGCATTCCTGGGGCTACTGAACTTCTATGCATTTTTCTCCTGCACAAAGCCTACAGCTGCCGAGCAATTGCATTGGCTGCTTGATCAAAGATGCCTTGGACATGGGGATGAGAGAAGCCCAATCCTTCAATATGGTAGAACAGCTATTGGTATCCGATGCCATCCTAGATCCCAATACAGCAAGACCTGACTCTTTTGCTGTCTTGCAACATGTCCTCAGTATGGAGTGGGCATGGTGCTGACCACCTTTTGCCAGATGGCTGCAAAATTCCAATCACATTTTTTCAAGGACCTTGGCGACTGCCGAATGCAACTATGGCCACTTTACAAAGAAGCCTTGCTATAGTTGCTGGCATTAAGAGATTTCACAATTACCTCTACAGCTGGATATTCCAAATTATAACAGACCATAAGCCGCTTCTGTGGTTGCTCGCCGGTGACAAACAGACACCGCAGGTACTGTCCCCATGCATGACCAGATGGACAGTATTCCTCAGAGCCTACACTACAACCTGTCCTACAGACCAGGCAAGCACCTCTGTCATGGCTGATGCCTTGAGCCATTGTCCCCTACTGAGACCCTTACAGATCCAGCCCCGGTGTTTCCAGATGCTCCTGATTGAAGACCTCCACTTCCCAATTATCACCACTACATTGCCAGGCACTCATCAAGGGATCAAGTAATCTCCCGAATCTTAGACTGGGCCCTTAGGGTGCCACAGGATCCTGTGAGCCCAGAATTCCTACCCTATTTCACCCACCGTTCCGAATTGTCAGTTCAGAAGGGTTGTTTGCTGTGGGGACAAAGAGTGGTTAGTTTCCTTACCCCTCAGGCACAGGATATTGGAAATGCTGCATTTGAGGCAACCCTGGGATAGTGTGCATGAAGGCACTTGGGCGCAGCTATCTCTGGTGGCCCAAATTGGACCAGCAATTACTGAGTGGGTGGGTCCATGCCCCCAATGCCAGGAGACATGGCCATCACTCCCAAAATCCCCAGAATGCATATGGAAAGCCCCCACAAGCACCCTAGGGCGCACCTCCACATAGACTTCACAGGGCCCTTTCAGTGCCAGGTATTCTTAGTGGTAGCTGATGCATATTGGAAGTGGCTGGAAATCATCTTAATGACGTCCACCACTTCTGAGGCCGTGGTCAGAGCCCTGAGCAAGATATTTGCCACTCATGGGTTGCCCAACCTAACCATATCTGACAATGGGCCCCAAGTAATGTCCAGAGTGTTCAAAGAGTTCCTAGCAAGTCAAGGGATTTGTCATGCCCTTATCTCGCTGTTCCATCCAGCATGTAATGGCCTGGTGGAACAAATGGTCCACATGTCCAAGGAGGCCCTGGCTAAGATGGGCCCGAGGATTGGCAGGAGAGGGTAGACCAGTTCCTATTAGTCCAACACACAATCCCGTGCCCACACACAAATAAGAGTTCTGCTGAGCTCCATGATGGGGAGGCACCTAAGAACCCTCTTAGATAGACTGCATCCCAATTACTCCCTGGAAAAGGCCATGGACTCCAGGGGTGTGGCCTGTAAATTCAAATTAGGGGACTCCATTTATGCAAGAAATTTTGCAGGACATCCCCTATGGTTGCCTGGTAAGGTAGCAGCAATAACTGGGCCTTGTCCTTACAGGATAGAGTTGTTAGATGGCTGGATCGGAAACACCATATAGACCAGCTCTGCAGCTATTGGGCCATGAACACCCTCCCCAAAACCGATTGGGCCACCCTGGAAACTCCACCCACCACGACAGCGACAAGACCACCCAATGACTTTCACAGTGACTTTCCCACTAACTGGGATTGGGCCTAGCCCCCATTCAAGAGCAGCGGACTCACCTTTGGAATCAGGCCCGATTACACCAATTGCCACTCCAGAAGAATCCAGGCTAGGTCCAAAGAAATCCTGAATACTCCTGCTCCCTGTTGGCCAGGCCCAATGCCAAGAGCTGGACCACAATGACTGGTCGAGTCAGGCGACGGCCGGCATATCTACAAGACTCCATGACCCCTAGGGAAATGAAGGAACTAAGGGAGTATGTAACGTTCTAAGTTCCCTGCCTGGTCCGTTCCCTTAGTGGGAACTGTTCTGGGAAACTGATTGGTCAGCCGTCTGACAGCTGACTATATAAGGAGCTCTCAGACTACAACTCAGCTGTTCATTGCTGGTTCCTGGTTTATTACTCTGTTAGCATTCTTGACTGTTAGAAATAAATGTTATCCGTTTACATTCTGTCTCGCCTCAGTCCTGTGATCACCCACAACCAATGTTCAGGGTATTGAACAGTGTACATCTATAAAAACCTGGCCAGTGGGTCTGAAAATAAATATGACAAAGACTAAAATGTTGGTCAAAATATGACACCCGACTTGAAAGAAGATTTAATGCAGAATTAGGTATACAAATTGTTAAAAAGTGAAATATCTAGGTATATATTTAACAGCGAAGTGTGCATCCATCAAAGAAGACAATTATATTAATTTGATTTATTAAAACTAAGCAAGATTTAGAAAAGTGGAAAAATTTACAATGTCCCTGATAGGGTAGGATTACAGTCATAAAGATGAATGTACGATTGAAATTTATTTTCTTGTTTCAAAACATTCCCATTAAATTAGAAAAAGGCTTTTTTAAGAATCTGAACCAACTGGTTTCTAAATTTATATGGCACAGAAAAAGATCAAGAATAAAACTCAAAGCTAATGCAAGACACTAAGGAAAATGGAGGATTTGGCATATCGGACTGAGAACGTTACTATACCGCAGCTATTCTTACATGGCTAAAAGAATGGATAATGTTAAGAAATAAAAGATTACTTAAATGGAAGGTCATGACCTCCAAGCAGGATGGCATGCCTTCCTATGGTATGAAAAAAGGATCAGCACATACGTATTTCCATAGACATTACTTTAGGCAGTCCCTTGATATTAGTATGGAATAAAATTAAACATGACCACTATACTGAAATACCCATTTGGCTGTCCACGATGGAAGCATATATACACCCAAACTTAATTAACATGGAAAAAAATTGTCACATACAAAGAGATATTGAATAAACGGGGGAACTAAAAACTAGACTAAGAATTGGCATCACAAGGGGTAACCTAGAGTGGTGGTCTTACCTACAGATACAAACAAGGCTTTCACAGAATAGGAAAAAGGAAGGCATTGCAAAGAATACACAATATTAGATAAGCTCCTGATAGAGACAGAAGATAGGTTGATTAAAGTGTTGTACAGATATCTGCTGGAATATAAACTTGAGAAAGAACATATTAAGGAAACTATGGTTTACCTGGATGAAAATTTTTTGTTACTATGTTGAATTGGCTAAATGAGAAAGACTTTGGACACTCATCAGAAATTAACAATGGCCGCGGCTTATAAGGAAAATTTGTACAAGATACAGATGGCATCTTCCACCAGCATGGCTCTCCAAAATGTTAAAAAAATTGGCCCAAGTTGTTGGAAGTGCAAAAAAAAACAAAAACCCACCAGGCTCCTTTTTCCATATGTGGTGGGCATGCAACGAGACAAAAATGTATTGGAGAATGATACAATTATGGCTGGAACAAATGGTGGGAGATCAAATTCTGTTCAAACCAGAAATTTTCCTCCTAGGCATAATACCAGAGGGGTAATAAGAAAGATGTGCTTTATTTAGTTATCCATGTATTGACTGTGTCATGAGTAACCTATGCACAGTATTGGAAAAAAGAAAGTATCCCATCAGAGTTACACACAAGTAGAAAAATTTTGGCCTGTGCGGAAGCAGATAGGCTTACCTTAAAATTAAAAAATAAAGGGGAGTCGGAATATTATGAAGTTTGGAAACAGATTTTATTATTGGTATAAGACAAGGTAACAAGATTGGAACAAATTGTAAATAATGTGATTTGGATAGAAGGATGGATAATGTACTAAGTAATTGACAACTAATAGATGAGATTACATGATCATGGTGTCTCCCCTGCCAGGTAAGTATTACTCTGGTTTCTCTTCAGATTGTATGGATGAGATTACATGTATATACTGTGTTTGTATGGTCATAACGGCTTTGCTGCATTGCACTATTTAAATGCAAAAACAATAAAAATATATTTTAAAAAAACTGGCCAGAGGGTTCATACAGCCAGCAAAATCAAGGGTGCTTGACAGTACCAGTGCTGTTCAAACAGAAAAAAAGATGGCACTATGAGGCTATGCATGGATTTTAGAGGAATTAATGTTGTCTGCATTGAAAATATTACTTCCCCCTGATGAAAGACATGGTGACCCACTTGGCAAAAGTGAAAATCTTCACTAAACTAGACCTGCGAGAGGCATATTACTGGGTGAGGATTAAGGAGGGGGATGACTGGTAAACAGCATTCATTGCCAGCGGGAGACTTTCCAATTTAAAGCAATGCTATTCAGCCTTCGGGGGGGGGGCTACTTTATTCACACAACTGATTAATGAGGTGCTGCATGAGACCTGTACAAAGGGGGTCCTCGATATATTAGATGATATTCACATCTTCAATGAAACCATGGAGGAGCACATCAAATTGGTGCGCCAGGTGCTCAAGAAACTCCTAGCGGCAAACCAGTATGCCAAACCATCCAGTGCAAATTCCACAAGACCCAGCCTAGACTACCTAGGATATCAGGTGTCTAGTGAGGGGGTGGAAATGGACCCAAGAAAAGTCAAAGCCGTCCTAGACCAGCAACCTCCTCAAACCCATAAGCAACTCCAACACTTCCGGGGTTTGCTAATTTCTATAGACAGTTCATTCCCATATTGCTGAAATCGCTCTCCCAATCACTGAGCTACTCAAAACTGGAGGGGGGGAGTGAAACCCTGCCCAAGTCAGCCCTTAAAATGGATCCTTGAGTGCTAGAAGGCTTTTGAGATGCTCTAAAAACTCTTTGCCAATTGTTACGCACCCAGGCCCAGAGCAACCTTTTATCATCCAAGTGGATGCCAGCAACGTGGCAGTGACTGCAGTTCTCCTGAGGGGAATTTACAGCCATGTGCTTACACTCCCGAAAGCTAACAAAGACCAAACAAAGGTGGGCAGTATGGGAGAAGGAAGCATATGCAGTCTGCTGGGCTCTGCTGACATGGCACCACTTCCTTGAGAGAAGCCAAGTGCCTTTTGAAGTATGGGACTGCCCACAAAACCTGTAGGCACTTAGGACCCTGCAGAAACTTTTACCTAAAGAAGTTTGGTGGGTGCAGTACTTCAACTGATTCACTTTCACTCTCTTCCGGGGAAGAGATGACCTTTTGGCAGACATCATGAATGCAACAATACAACAGCAAGCACTAGGAAAGTGGTCCATGTCATGATGTGATGGGAGAACAATACTTAAGATGTCATGTCAATTACCAATAAACTAATTGGGCAGACTTGCTATCTTACGCCGAGGTGGCATACAACATGCAGTGCACAGTAGCACTGGGCTAATCCTCTTCAAAATCACCACCGGCATGGAGTTCGTCCCCATGCCTGAACCCCCAACAGAGCCACCCTCCTCCATGACCTTAACTGAGTGGATGGAGTCACTGAGAAAAGCATGGGAAAACACAAACAAGCCCTTCAGGAAGCCAGAAAAACCCAAAAAAAGGGCAAGCTGATAAACATTGGTCCTCCCCAAATGCCCTTCCAATAGAGGACAAAGTTTACCCCTCCACCATATATTAAGGTTAAAGCTACCCTGTAAAAAGCTAGGACCAAAATTATAGGGCATTTCCCTATTGTGAAGATTATTAACACTGTCACAGTGGAGTTGAAACTCCCCCCACCTACTAGGGAAAGTCATCCAGTTTTCCATAGCAGCTTGTTAAAGCTAGTAATAGGGTCTAAGCTGAGGCCAGTGGACGTGGTATCCCCTAAATTGATCGTACTGCAGTGAGAGATGCATTATGAGATAAGAAGAATTCTAGACTCTACAGGGGGAGACTACAATACCTAGTGCATGGAAGGGATACCAATTGTCTGAGGCCACCTGGATAAAAAGCTGGGATGTAAAAGCAGGAGGACTAATTAAGAAATTCCATAATAAATACTTTAAAAAACCAAAAGAAACCTCCAGGGGAGGGGAGGGTGGTTGATGGAAGACTAATTTGCTTTCCATTTGAATTTTCCAGGAACTTCTATCAAGTTAAGGGGGGGGAGGTCCAACTGTCAACACTGAAGCGAGCCTGGCTGAAGCCATCTTTTGCAGCCTTATAGTTGCCACAAACTCTGAAAGCGGGAAAGGAGGGGGAAGTAGATAGACTGGCTAACAGTCAAAACAAAAAGTTTTCTTTTGGGAACCAAGGTCATCCCAACAGGTGGCAGTTGAAGGAGGGGAGGAGTGACCAAGCAGCCTGCCAGCTACTTTCATTAGAAAATGTGACCGGTGACATCTGGGGAGGAAATAGTTGCTCTTTTAATTAGGGGGAAACCGTGGGAACTTTTAGCGTTGGTTTTCACTAGTTGTGCCGATATGATGTATCCAATAACATGTTCTTTGAGAAATCTACTTGCCTCAGAGTTCTGCTTTTGGCGGATGCATTACTCGGAATGCTGATATCTTTCTTTTCATATACTATACTTTAATCTGATCCATAGGACCTACTTTATGTTAGAATTCCCAGAAAAGAATAGAATTTGGATATAATTAATAACTGTTATGCTTGTTCCAGATAAGCTTGCCAAATTAAAAATTGTAATGTTCTCACCTATATCTCTCATGGTATTGTTGGCGTATGTAGTTATCCTTCAGATTTTTCTCTTCTCCAAACATGCCAATTTGGGGGGGGGGGGTTATATCGTATGGTATAATTCATTTGATAATCCATACACCACACACACACACACACACACACATACGTACAAACACATTCATAACACTTAATATTGAACTGAATAACTGACATCCCAGATTAAAATGACCTCTAAGATGTTTTATGCAAATGACCAGCTGTCTGCAAGAGTATAATTCCTTCAATTCACCACTATCTTCTTCAGAGTTGAAGAAGCTTTTTGGATGAGAAGCGAAACATCTTCAAATAAAAAACAAGAAAGTCCAGTTGCCTCCAAAAAAGGACCTTTGGGACAACCATGACCTGAATTACTGAGAATCTTTATAGATTTTAAGCTATACAATTTGGGATGAACACCCTTTGAATGGTGTGGGGAGTAGGAATGGATTTCCAGAAGAAAAAATTGCAGTCCTACAGGACTAGGAACACTATTCAGGTGACCCTGAGGACACAGATAAACCTCCAAGTGGTTCAATGACCCTCTAAAAGGATGCAATGACCAGCTGTCTGCATGAAGTATAAATCCTTCCATTCCCTACTATCCTATCAGAGCTGAAGAAGCTTTTTGGATGAGAAGCTAAAGGATTGTTCTCTTTTCATGCATTCATGTTTTCCCCAAATGCTTATAGTCACTAAGACCCAAATTTCCAAGAGAATGCAGATTGTTGCAGTGGAAATGCTGACTTTTTATGGCACATTATTTCACTTAACAGTATATCCTATGAGGCAGATTTTCTTGAGAGATTTAACTTCTTGCAGTTTGCACATATGTATGCAAAGTTAACCTTGATTTGCCATATGTTGAAAAATAATGCATGAAGGAAGCCCAATTTGCTCATTTGAAAACCACGGAGCTACAGCATCTAATATGAACAACGCTTTGATTATAAAAAGTGGTTTAACACTCAGTTAGCATTTTAGGGAATAATTCTCTTTGACTTGGTTTGAATCAGGGATTGCCTATTTTAGCTGAATGTCTATTCTAAAGCAAGATTATATCTTTTTTGACAAGTAATGTTAAAAACACAAGACATACGTGTAAGGGAAGGGGGGTCCCCAAACAAATGGAATTAACTTAGCAGGAAAATTATGATGGGATGAAATAAATTGCCCCTTTTTCTTTATATTTGTTTCTTGTTTTGGGAGATTACATGAGAAGATATATAATCTTGCTGTAAAAAGAAAATCCTACCAATTTAAAAAAATTAAAAAGGCTATCCAGAAGGAATTTTTAAAATGGGGAAAATGTTATTTAGACTGAGTTCAGATAAGATGTGAAGCTAGCACCAAGTTTGCAAAGTAGCGATAGAGTGAGAGAAATGGTATCTACATAGTCAGAGTGGTTTGGCGTTCAATGAGGTAGGACACATGTAAGTTTTAATACTTGCTCCACAGAGCTTCTGAAGAGTTCCTATGGATAAGGGGGACCAGATATTGATAAAGAGGGACACCTTTGGACCGGGGGGGGGGGGGGGGCTTGATTACAAATTTATATGGAGCAACAAAATTTTCATACAACTCAAAAATAGATATTGTAATTTTTTTTATTTCAACATAACTACAATTTACAAATATAAATTGTAAACTGTTTGCCAAACATCAAAATTTTGATCACGTGACCATGGAGGATGCTGCAACGGTTGCTAGTGTGAATGGTCGCTAAGTGCTTGAAAATGGTAATCAGTCACTTTTTTCAATGCCATTGTAACTATTGTCACTATACCACCTTTCTTGCCACAGTTCTTAAGTGAATAACTACAGCTGATAAGTGAGTAAATAAGTGAATCTGGTTTCCTCCCCATTTGACTTTGTCAAAAGGTCACAAAAGGCAATTACATGACCCCAGGACACTGAAACATCATAAATACGAATCTGTTAGCCAAACATCAAAATTTTGATCGTGTGACCATGAGGATGCTACAACAGTCGCTAAGTGTGAAAATGGTCGCTAAGTGTTGAAAAATGGTCATCAGTCACTTTTTCAATGCCATTGTAACTTTGGTCACTATGCCACCTTTCTTGCCACAGTTCTTAAGTGATAACTGCAGCCTGATAAGTTAGTAACATAAGTGAATCTGGTTTCCCCATTTGACTTTGTCAATAGGTCACAAAAGGCATTACATGACCCAGACACTGAAACATCATAAATATGAATCTGTTGCCAAACATCAAAATTTTGATCACGTGGACCATGAGGATGCTGCAATGGTCGCTAGAGTGTGAAATGGTCGCTAAGTGTGAAAAAAATGGTCATCAGTCACTTTTTTCAATTGCCATTGTAACTTTGGTCACTATACCACCTTTCTTGCCACAGTTCTAAGTGAATAACTGCAGCTGGTATTTTGTATTTGATAGAATCTTTTTTTAAATAGTATCTAAGACAATTTAATAAAAGAATCCACACAGAATAAACTATTTTAAAAAATCCTATGCACAATAAATACATATTATTTTAAATACATTAAAAAAATAAAAGAAAAAACCCAGCTCACTTACAGCAGGCAGGCACTCCATGTCAATCCAGAATGATGTAGATGTTAATTCAAAGAATTGAGCAAATTAAATGGTGAAATTAGTCCCAGGGAAATATTTTTCAAAGAAAAATGAGGAGCCACCATTTTTTCCCACATGAGCCGACCTCCAACCTCTGTGCCTCTCCCATCCGGGAAATCCAGGAAGGAACAGTGGCTACTTCTCTAGCCAAAGTATTTCCTGGAGCTCTATGGTACTGGGTCATTTTTATTTTAAAAGGAGGTAAAAGGGTGGGGGGGGGTCCATTTTCTTGCTTTAACGTTTTAATATCTTCAATGAAAGTACTGAGACAGAGAGAGAGGTTAGACAGAGTGTCTTTTGTCTTGCCCCGGTTAGGATTTCTTAAGCAAATCCACTGGGCTTTCAACATGAAGCCAGAAAATCGGGACTTTTTAAAAACGCCCCGGGACACGGGACAAATTGTTAGAAATCGTGACTGTCCCGCCAAAATTGGGACGTCTGGTCACCTTATCCTATGATTAAAAGGATCAAAGGAAGTCAAGTGTCCTCTCAATCACTTGACTTCTTTTTCCCCTTTTCCTTTAGCACCCTGATTTTTTAGAAAAATGCATACAGTGCAACCATATTCATAAACGTTGGGTCTGCTATCAGAAACACTGTACTACAATATGCCATGTCACTCATGAAACATTCTGGTTGTTGTTGTTTTTTGTTGGTTTGTATGCATCCTGTTTTGCCTCACTCCAATACCTGCCCATGGAAACATTTTATCAGTATTTTTCTGTCTTTAAAAAAAATCTGTTTCCATCTCTCCATGTTTTTAATTGGAACTATTCTGTCCTCACTATGCACTATGTGCAGTTTGACATGCAGCCAAACCGACCTATCCTCCAATAAAACAGTTGGTGTTTGTAGATCTGCAGAGGTGGGTTCCTACCAGTTCGCACCTATTCGGTAGAACCGGTTCGTCAAATCTACCGAACCAGTTAGAAGAGGTTCCACCAGTGGACCCGGAAAGCAGGCCACATCTACAGAAGAGGTTCCAAAATTTTTTGAAACCCACCACTGGTCCTTGGATATGATTATTCTACACTATCATGCTCGATTTATAAAACTCGGTGCCTCTGTGAAAGGTAAGGATGACGACTGCGTTTGTGGTGCAATCAAAACATTGCGTGTGTTGAAGTTGTTTTAACACAAACCAAAGATGCCTTTTAAAAACAAGTTTACATCCTATTTTATGCATGCCAGTGCTGTGTGTGAGGTAATTTAAGGTGGTTCTGACAAGTGTCGTTGGCATCTTCATATCCGGTCACATGGGCGGCTAGCCACTCCCATCCGGTCACATGGGTGGCAAGTCACTCCCACAAAGGAGGCCACACCCACAGAGTAGGTTCGAACAATTTTTGAAACCCACCACTGTAGATGGATGCTTATTGAAGGAACAGGATATGGTGAAACTGGGAAAAATAGGGATACATACAATGAGAACCAAATACAAGATAGACAGTATCAAGTTACTGCTGAACATAACAATTAATAAATAAAAGCAAATTAAATCTCATCATTGATGCTCTGTGTGTGGGATGTGGGTTTGTCCTTGGATGACCATGTGCCACAGATTAAGATGGATTCTTCTTTGTGCTTCTGCCTTCTCCAAATGCTAAAGGAATAGTTTTAGATTCTCACTTTCATCTATCAACCTGTATCTTTCCAGTAGCAAAACAATCTCATGTCTTCTCCCATTTATGGTATCAGTCCTCTAATCATCTCCTTAATCAAATTTGTATGGACTCCTCTTTGCAACTCATTGCTTATTAAGTCTCTCGTGTAATTTGATGCCCTTCTTCGTTTCGTTGATCAGTTTATCTTTAATTGTCAGTGGTGTTTTCAATGATGTTGCTAATAAAATTTCTCTCTTTAAATCCATAAATTCTTTTATTTTCTTCTGTATCTTGCCATCTGGGGTAGAGTTCCCCTCCATTTAATTCCTCTTTCCGTATTCTATTTTCCATTTCCAGACACATACCAATCACCATAGATATCAGTGGATTTAATTTCTTTGTGGTCATTTTTCTCTTCGGTTTTTAGGACTCTAACCTCCACTTTTTCCACTTCATAAACATCTCCAACTTCTTCATCATATTTTACTGTTAGATGTTATAGATTTTCCAACTTCTTCTCCATCCTCTCAAATGTGTTTATAATTTCTGAATTTCTAACAATATCTTTTGCAAACATAAAAGTTTTTTTCTGGTGTTGAGATTGTGCCATTATCTCCAGGTGACAAACACTGCTGCTCTGGCTTGGAAGGTTTTCACAAGATTAAGCATAAATTCACAATAAGGTCTTATTTTCACTTTTCTCTGGTTAAAGAAGATATACTTCAAAGGAACATCTGTATGCTTTTCTTCTTATCACTCTCACTCTTCTTATCATTTGGAGCGATTTATCTTGAGTTTGCATTTATTGTTTGTCCATGTATTATTGAGGTTAAAGCTGAAGTAGTCGTTGACAGGTAGGACATTGTAGCAGACACTTTTGTGTACTATGCTTAGATCAGACTTTGGGCAGCATAGTTCCAGGTTGTCCAAGCCCAAAATTTCCCCTCAGGGAAAAGGGCGGCCTATAAATCCAAATAAAATACCAAAAAAAAAACCCAAATACCAAAATTTCGAGCCTGGTGGCATAAGGGATTCTGTGCATTTTGTATTGATTTCTATTGTGGTTGTAGCAGTGTGTTCTTCCTCCCTGCCATGCTCACTGGAACTATAAGTATGTTGGAAAGTCCATCGTGCTGACCTTGGGTGCAAAGCTGTATTGTGGCCTGTGCTGCCACATTTAATGCATTTTACACTGACCTTACAGTTGTTGGCAAAGTGAGGGACTGATGAGCAGCACTTGGGGCAAATGTTGTTTGCTTTCAGGGAAGCTTTGCGGTCTTCCATAAACTTTTCCCTGAAGGCTCTGCATTTTAGGAGAGGATGTGATTTCTGGTATAGAGGACACTTCTTACCAGGATCTCTGATCTCAGTTTCTATGTGAGGAGCTGACAAACCTATGAAGTGAATTTGGAGGAATCAGATTAGTTTTGTGGACTGCTACTGGAGGCTTGTGAGGGTTATGTTCTGAATGAGCAGCATATGTCAATGTGAAGTAAAAGGTAAGATCTGTAAGTGCTCGTCTCCTAACTTAAGAAAGTGATGACTCTTGAAACTGAGTATTTCAAAAGGAACCTTTTATTAAGAATGGAAGCCTTTAAAGTCAAAGCAGCCTTAGGCAATGCAAGTAGAATTAAAGGAATAGAGACCTCTCCCATTTGTTAGATTGCAGATTCTAGCCAATACACAGGTGTTTCCTTTATCAACTGCCCTGAGAGCCGAATAAACATACATTCCTATGGCTATCTTCCATTGCACAGTAAAGTGCCACTTCCCAGATGGACATCATAAACATTCCCCCAAAAGGTGATGGGATCTCAGGCATTTCGGCTCCAGGAAATCAGTTGTAAAATATCAGTTGTCACAGGCACTGCCAATAAATTGACTCCAGGGTCCCCTTCCTCCCAATTGAATGGCAGTATCACTTTTAGGGATCTGACAGGATTTCTTGTTTTAGCTTGTTGGCACATGAAGTCCACAAAAACAGACAAAGGGGAAATGGAGCATTGTACTCTCTTTTGTATTGGAGCCATGTGTGATCCACTGTTCTTGTAAGTTATAGGGTAACTTTTGTACGATGTGATTGACACCTCTGGCTGTGTCAAGGATTCCAAGTCCACTTCTGACTTAGGTACTTGAAGTTCCATTAGTAAGTCGCTAAGTTCCCTAATAGGCTTTGTTAGGTATTTTGGGAATGCTATCAAGTCTTTTGAACAGTGCATTTTCCACTGCTTGTGTTGAGCCATAGAACTCATCAAATCTGTCCCAGATAATTTTAAGGCCTGTTTTAGGGTAGTTTAGGTTTATTGTCCTGATCATTTTGCATGCTCCACAGATTCAATTCCAAGCCATTTAATTATCAAATCTACCTCTTCACTACATGACAAATCTAAGCTTCTGATGGAATTTTGGAAGGAAGATTGCCAGGCTCTATAGTTTTCAGGATGATCATTAAACTTTTCAAATCCTTGTGTGACTAACTCACATCATGCAAGGAACTTGACAAGGTCTATGGTGGCTTGATTAGCTGTTTGTTTGTTTATTTGTCAAACATGTACAAGATAACAAGTATAGGTATGAACATAAACATGAACAAAGGAAGTAAATACAGATAAATGGGAACAGTAAAGTACAGAGACAGTAGGCACGCCCGTGCACTTATGCACGCCTCCTTTACAAATCTCTTAAGAATGGGGTAAGGTCAGAGGTGGGTTCCTACCAGTTCGCACCTATTCGGTAGAACCAGTTCATCAAATCTACCGAACCGGTTAGAAGAGGTTCCAAAACAGGCCACACTACAGAAGAGGTTCCAAATTTTTTTGAAACCCACCACTGGTCCTTGGATATGATTATTCTACACTATAATGCTCATTTATAAAACTCAGTGCCTCTGTGAAAGGTAAGGATGACTACTGCATTTGTGGTGCAATCAGAACATTGTGTGTGTTGAAGTTGTTTTAACGCAAACCAAAAATGCCTTTTAAAAAACAAGTTTACATTATAATGCATGCCAGTGCTGTGTGTGAGGTAATTTAAGGTGGTTCTGACAAGTGTCATCAGCATCTTCATATCTGGTCACATGGGCGGCAAGCCACTCCCATCTGGTCACATGGGTGGCAAGCCACTCCCACAAAGGAAGCCACACCCACAGAGTAGGTTCGAACAATTTTTGAAACCCACCATGGGTAAGGTCAACAGTAGACAGTTTGACACTGAAGCTGTGAGGGTTTGAGGCTGTGACAACGGAGTCAGGTAGAGCATTCCAGGCATTGACCACTCTGTTGCTGAAGTCATATTTTCTGTAATCAAGTTTGGAGTGGTTTACCTTGGGTTTGTATTGATTGTTTGCCCATGTATTATTGTGGTTGAAGCTGAAGAAGTCGTTGACAGACAAGACGTTATAGCAGACAATTTTGAGTACTATGCTTAGATTGAACTGCAGGTGGCACAGTTCCAGATTGACCAAGCCCAAAATTTCAAGGCTGGTGACATAGGGAATTATATTATGAGTAGAGGAGTGGAGTACTCTTCTCGTGAAATACCTTTGAACCCACTCAATTGTGTTAATGTCTGATATAAAATGTGAGTTCCCAGCAGACAAGCTATATTCAAAAATTGGTCTAGCAAAGGTTCTGTATGCCTTAGTTAGCAATACAGTGTTACCAAAGAAGAAGCTTTGCAAAATTAGGTTAGCAACTCTTAATGCCTTTTTGGCAATGCTGTTAGTGAGCTCTGGTGCTTAGATCATTTGAGATGAGTACTCCTAGGTCCTTGACAGAGTGAGGGTCATCTACAAGATCATTTCTGCCCAACTTGTATTTGGTATTCTGATTTTATTGCCAATGTGTAGGACGGAGTATTTACAGTATTAATTGAAATTTGGAGTTGCAATAGCACGACCATTCTGACACATTGTCAAGGTCACTTTGGAGGGCAGCAGCAGTGTCAGTGGTGTTAAATAATTTTACATCATCGGCGAAGAGGATGCAGCTACTTTTAATATGATTGCATAGGTCATTGAGGTAAAGCAGAAAGAGTGTGAGTTCTAAAACACTGCCTTGGGGTACTGTTAGCTGGTGCCAGATTTGGCCCTCCCTATTTTGTCTATTTGTTGCCTGCTTGACAGGAACACAGCTATCCATTTGTGCAGGGATCCAAAGATGCCATAAGAACTTCGTTTCAACAGTAGTTTTTGTGCATCACTGAATCAAAAGCTTTGCAGAAGTCTATGTAAATTTTGTCTATTGCTTTACCCTGGTCAAGATGTGTGGTCTAAATGTTTCTGCAGTGTAGAAGTTGCAGAATACAGGATAAATTTTTTTCTGACAAAAAACTGCTTGTTAGAAAGTAGGTTGTTTGTTTCTAAGTGGAGGATCACCCTCCACCCAACCAAGGATTGGTTTATACCGTATTTTTCAGAGTATAAGACGCACCCCTATTTTGGGGGAGGAAAACAGGGAAAAAAGTTTCTGCTTCTGCCTACAAGCATCCATTGGTAGTAATCTGGCTAGCGTCCTTGCAGCAAACAGCAAATGGCTTGGCCAGGTTCAGCAGCCTGATTCAAAAGGAGCAGCTGATTGAAGGATGAAATACCCACAACCAGCTATTCCAGGCTGCAGGGATTGCCACAGACTATGGCTGCCTGTGTGCCTCACATTTTCCAGTGCTTCCAGGTGGCGGGGATCCTCACTTCCACTCGGATTTTGATAATGAGCAGCACAGTAGAGGGTTGGCAGCGGGGTTGCTGAGGAACAAGAGAGTGCAAATCCGAGGGAAAGAAGGTGGCTGTTTTCCTTCTGAAGGGGCTCCTTTTCTCCACCCCTTTCCCTGGGGTCATAGGGAATCACTCATCTCTGCAAGCTATCTTGCCCCCTTTGTTTCTCTCCCCCCCACACTTTTGTGAGGATTGTAGTGTCCTTGAGCAGGTGATCATTCTTTAAAAATGTTAGGAGAGGAGGAGAGAGAAAAGGGGCTTTTGGGGTAGTGGTTTTCAGCAAGTTCCAATCGCGGTTTTCTTTCCCAGTTACTCAGAGGCTTTTCTATATGCCACCCTCCTCCTTCTCCTGCAAATGAGAGGTGCCTCGGAGACGCTAGATTTCTTAGGATGCTACATTGGGAAGCTAAAAACCTGGAATGGGATACAATCAAGCTTGATTCAAAGGCTTTGGCTTTGGATCGCTGTGCTGCCACCCAAAAATGCTGTTACAGTGATCTCTGCAGAGCCCAATTCACCTGCCCCTTCTCGGGCAGTTCCGGGCAGCAGAGATTGCAATAACAGCATTTCTGTGTGGCAGCGAAGTGATCTCAGGAGCTTGATTGCATCCCTTTCCAGGTTTTTAACTTCCCAATCTAGCGTCCTGGGAGGAAAAAGAGCATTTCAGATGACAGGGAGATGTACTTCTGCACCTCCCTTTTTGGAATTGGGTAGGGGATTGTGGCACTGCCTGCCCAAAAATGCTTTCGTTGAAAAGGCTTTGAAAGCAATTCACTCAGGAATCAATCTCCATGTGGAAGTGAGGATTCCCTCCCCCCCGCCTGGAACCACCTGAAAATGCAATGCACGGAGTGGGTGGGTGGAGCTACATTCAGAGTATAAGATGCACCCAGATTTTTACCCTCTTTTTTGGGGAAAAAAGGTGTGTCTTATACTCCGAAAAATATGGTAATTGTTTCCATGACTTTACAGGTGATGCAACACAGTGAAATTGGTCTATAATTTTCAACTAGAATAGGGTCTCCCCTTTTAAAGATAGATATGACTATGGATAATGACCATAGGTCGGGCAAGGAACTGGTTCTTTTTTTATATATAAAGATTTTTTTTTTTCATTTTCATTGCATATAACCACATATACTATTACATAACCAACATCATATTGTATTATTAAATGTTGACATCAATTTGTCTTACCATCAACTCCCCAAAAACAATTATAGCTCTTCTGCTCTCCATACACCATATTTGTACCTTATCCATCACGTTCTTCTCCCTTTCTCCTCCGCCCTACCTCCTTTCTTTTCACTGTTGTCTTTCTCTTGACTTCCCTTTCCTCTCTCCTTCTTCTCACTCCTCTCTCCACTCCTTCTTTCTCTCTTCTCTTCCCCTCTGCCCTCCCCTCTCTCCAGGGGTGGGTTGCTCCCGGTTCTAACTGGTTTGGTAGAAGAGGTTCCTGAAATCTACCGTACGTTTTAGAACCCGTTCCTCCAGTGGGACAGTACTGGAATGCCTGCCCCGTCGGCCTCCACTCACTCCCCCCGCCCATCCGGTCACTGCTCATTTGTTCGCTTGCCCCACATGTTCCGTCACTGCTTGCTCGCTCCCCCAACCGTCTGCACCTTGCTAGCCCCACCCACCGCTCACTGATTGGCTGGCTCACCAATCACTCCACCCGCCTCTAAGAGCTCACGGCACGAACGGCCCACTTGCCTCTTTTCCTAAACAGCTGTCACGTCGTCGCTTGATTGGGTCCTCGCTTCGCTTTGCCTTCCCTACTGTTGTTGCTGCTTCCCTCAGGTAAGCAACTAAGTGCAAGGTGTGGCAGCAGCGGTGGGAGGCTAGGGTACGCCAGCCCACGGCTTTCACGAAGGAAGGCCTTCCTTCGTGAAAGCCACAGGCTGGCATATACCACGTGGCCGAAAGGAGTGGGGGGTGGGCGGCGGCAGCAGGAAGCCAGCTGGAGTGGCCTGTCATGTCTCGCACTCTGGGCGAGTCCAGGGATCCTTTGAGGCCTTCCTTTCAGCCAATCCCCAAGCTCGCTTCGATTGCAGACCCACGTGAGGCCTTTCTTGCAACCCCCCCACCCAGTCCACAGCCTCACCTGGCTGGCTAAGCCTGCCAGGAGGTGGGCCTATCTGACTGGGTTGCCCCTTTATCCCTCCAGTCAAGCTTACCTGCTGCATCATCACCTGGCTGCTCCCTGCATCCATCGCATCAGAGAGCTGCTGATTCTGCCTGCTGGAAAGTGATCTGTTTTTTTTCTTTATGCTTTTAATGTTTTTATAAAATAATTTTATTTATTGTTTATATAATATTTAAAATAGTTTTTTAATGTATTGTTGATAGAAATAAATTTTAAAAAGACCATTTTAAAAAATATTCTATGAACAATAAATTTAAAAAACCATTAAAAAATATTCTATAAAGAATACATTTAAAGCAACCATTTACAAAAATATTCTCTCAACAATAAATTTTTTAAAAAACATTTAAAAATATTCTATACACAATACTTTTGAAGAAACCACTTACAAAAAATATTCTATCAACAATAAATTTTTAAAGAAACATTTAAAATATTCTATACACAATACATTTAAAAGTATTCTGTAGAATATTTTTAATTTTTTAAAAAATATTGTGTATGGAAATTTTTAAATTTTTTTTAATTTATTGTGTATAGAATATTTTTAAATGTTTTAATTTATTGAGTATAGAATATGTTTAAATTGTTTTTTAAAATGTATTTATGATAGAATTTTTTAAATGTTTTTTTAATTTTGTTGATAGAATTTTTTTAAATGGTCTTTTTAAATTTTAAAAAGACCATTAAATAAAATATTCTATCTTAAATGTAATTCCAGTGCTTTTGGAATAGCACCCAGTGTGCCAATTACCACTGGAATTACCACTGCTGATTTGTGCCATAGTCGTTGAATTTTGATTTTTAAGTTCTGGTATTTTGCTATTTTTTCATGTTCCTTTTCGGCGACCCTGCTATCACCTGGAATTGTGATGTCTATAATTGTGACCTTTTTTCTCAACCAGTGTGATGCCTGGTGTATTATGCGCCAGTATTTTTTCCGTTTGTATACGGAAATCCCACAAGATCTTGACCATCTGATTTTCAGTGACTTTTTCAGGCTGATGTTCCCACCAGTTTGTTGCTGTTTTAATATTATAATTTTTGCACAAATTCCAATGGATCATTTGTGCTACTGAATTGTGCCGCAATTTATAATCAGTCTGTGTGATTTGTTCTGTTTGATCTGTTTCTTTCTTTAATGTACCTGTTGTTAACCATAACCAAGTTTTTTCACTGTCCACTTTATCTTTTATTTTTTCCAGAAATTGGCCATGCAGTGCTTTGTTCTGCCAACTCTCCATTCTTTATTTTATCACATGTTTTCTGTATTCTTGTTTCGTCTGTTGGGCCTTCAGTAGTTTTTTGTTCTTTACTTCGATTAATAGATGTTCTTGACTTTCTTTTAAATAATCAGCCAGTGCATGTTTTCTTCTTCAACTGTTTGCTTCACTTGTAATAATCCTCTGCCACCTGATTTTCGGAGCAGGTATAATCTATCAGTATCACCACGTGGATGTAAACTGTAGTGCATTGTCATTAGTTTCCTGGTTTTTCAGTCCAAAATGTCCAAATCAGCTTGTGTCCAGTTAACTATACCAGCTGTGTATCTTATAACTGGTATTACCCAGGTATTTATGGCCTTGATTGTATTTCCACCATCAATTTAGATTTCAAAAATTTCTTAACTCTGTTGGTGTACTCTCGCCTGACAATAGTTTTTACTTGCCCATGCTTCATATTTTCCAACTGCAGAATGCCTAAGTATTTGTAGGCTTCATTTTCGTTGCATTTAATGAGTTGGCCATTGGGCATTTCAATTCCCTCACATGCAGTGATTTTGCCTCTTTTTATGGATACAGTGGCGCATTTTTCCATGCCAAACTGCATTGAAATATCAGTGCTGAATACTCGGACTGTGTTTGTCAATGATTGGATTTCTATTTCTGACTTTCCATAGAGTTTCAAATCATCCATATATAGTAAATGCGAAATTTTTTCAGCTTCTTTGGCTGTTTGGTAGCCTAATTTCATTTTTTTTAAGATTACTGATAGTGGGATCATTGCGATGATGAAGAGAAGAGGTGAAAGTGAATCACCCTGGAAAATTCCTCCCTTGATATTAACCATTCCGTAGATCTCATTCCCTACTGCCAACTCAGTTCTCCATTGTTTCATCGCCTTTTCAGTAAAGGATGTAATATTTTGCTAATGCCAGTTGTTTCTAAGCATTTCATGATCCAATTATGTGGCAGTGAGTCAAATGCCTTTTTGTAATCAATCCAGACCATATTCAAGTTCGTTTTTTCTGTTTTTACAATTTTCTAATATCATTTTATCAGTTAGGATCTGATCTTTTGTGCCCCTGCTCCTTCTTTTGTTGCCTTTTTGCTCTACTGGCAAGATGTTGTTTGTTTCCAAATAATCCATCATGTTATCTGCAATAATGCCTGTGAGCAATTTGAAGGTTGTTGGCAAGCATGTTATTGGTCTGTGGTTTTCAGGTGTTGTTCCTTTAGTTGCATCTTTCTGAATCAAGTATGTTTTTCCAGTTGTCAACCATTCATCAATTTGGCCCTTTTGTAAAATTTCATTCAGTTGCCTGGCCAATATTGCATGTAAACTGGTCAGATATTTGAACCAGAAACCATGTAATTGGTCCTTTCCAGGTGATGTCCAATTCTTTACCTTTTTTACTCGATTTTTGACCATCTCAGTTGTTATTTCTAATACTTGCATTTGTTTGTTGCCAATGCTTTTCTCAAAGTCATGTATCTATTTTGCTTCCTTATTGTAGTCCTTTGCATTTTCCCACAATTCTTTCCAGAATTCAACTGTGGCCTGCTTTTCTGGTTTTTCACTTTTGGTGTCACCATTCACATTAAGACGTTGATAAAAACGCCGTTGGTCTGATCGAAATTGCTGATTTTGTTTATATTGGATGATTCGTGCCCCATATCTTTCAATTTTTCTAGCTGTTGCTGTTATCTGATGTTTTACAATCTCTACAGCTTCATTGATGTTTCTTGTATCCAATCTATATCTTCTGATTAGCTGATCTATGGTTTTGTTGCTTTTAAGCCGTTGCTCATGCATGTTTTTAAGTTACTAGCATCTGCCCTTAATTTTTTGACTTTTTGAATCGGATTTTCCACTTTGGCTTTGATGCTTTTTCTGTTGTGTGACTAGGTACTTTGATTTTAATACCTAGTTCATTAGTGACTATTACAGCTGCGCTGTACATTAACTGATTCGTTTCCAAGCTGGATCCCGATTCAATTGTTGAAAACACTGCATTAACTATTTTCATATAGGGGCCAAAATTTTCTTAGGCACAGTTTTTAGTGATGGTAAACGTTGCCTTTCCTCATTAAGCAGAAAAGGCTCCATGATCTTATCCTTCAATTCTTTTTGTTTTTGAGTTAGTTCATCAGTTGGTTCAGTGATAACAGGTTCTATTGGAGTGTTGTTATTTCCTCCCCGACAGCTTCTTCTGGGAGTTCTACGATAATGTCTTTAGTTGTGTCTTGAATATCAGTTATTTCCGCTTGTGATGTTGTTTTTTGGTTTTGCAATTTGCCTGAATTTCCTCAAGTTCAAATTCACTAAACACTTTATTCCGTATAATAAATCGCCTTTGATCTGCTAGTCATTGGTCACTAACATTTGAATCTGGATATTTTTGTTTCCATAATTCATACATTCGCTTTAAATAACCTCTTTTTTGTTTCTGAATTAGGTCCTTGATGCCAGATATTTCCTCCGAAACCTCCTTAAAGGCAGATGTAACTTTTTCATCTATTTTGAGTTCTATAGCTGCAGCCTGTTCCTTTAAAGCGTCTTTTAAGACTCCTTGCAGCACATCAAGAGTTAAAGCCTCAGCAGCAGGGGAGGTAAAAGTGACTGTAAGAGAGGGCTGTTTTCAGTTCTGCTGCCATCTGATTACTTCTGGCAGGTGCCCATCATTGGGCTTGGCCTCAGGTGGTAACTTGGGTCACCAGTTGGGAAGTTGGAATGATGACATGGATAATCTCTTCTTGGCGGTTGTTGAATTGTGGTTTTTTGGACAAGGCGTCAGTGAGCCGTTTTTTTCCCCACAGGGATGTATTTTAGTTCAAAGTTGAACTGTTGAAAATATTATGCCCACCTGACCTGCTTAGGGAAGAGTTTTTGGGGTGTTTTCAGTGCTTCCAGGTTTTTGTGATCAGTCCAGACTTTGAAGAGTACTTTATTCCCCTCTAAAAAGTGTTGGCAGGTGAGGAAAGTCCAGTGGACAGTGTAAGCCTTCTTCTCCCACACTGCCCAGCATTGTTCTGTGTGAGTTTTTTGGAGGTGTTGGTGCAGGCTTGCAGCTGGCCTTGGGAGTTTGATTATAGCAGTACCAGTGCTATGACCATTTGGCTGGCGTCCGCTTGGACCACAATGGTTGATCTGGGTCAGGGTCAATGTTCCCTCTAAGCTGCGGGCTGCGCAGCCACACACATAACAAGAAAACACAGGGGAGGGCGGGGCTGAAGCCGTGACGAGATGAGCTCTGAGATCGCAGTCGACACTTTTATTACTGGGGGATCCCAACGGACCTAAAGCATCCCGAAGAGAAGGTGAATAGGAAGATTACATCTTGCTGATATCGGGGATATCGCAAAATATTAAAAACAGGGCTACTAATAATAAAGACACAGAATAATAAGCATAAAACTCATTCACAATGTTTATTTTGTTATGTTCCTGCGGGTCCGACATTGACCACAGGAGGGCATTGTTTTCTGTCACTTAACGCTAGGAGTTAAGTCATCAGAAGGCTTTTTAAACAGGTTACGGCTTTTGAACCAGGTTTCCCTTCCTGTGCCTTTTCTGCAGCCCCTGAGCTTCCCCTTTCCCTATTAATATTAATAACACAGCTTCTAATAATAAAGAAACAGAATAATAACCATAAAACACATTAAAAAGGTTTATTTTCTTTTGTGCCTGCGATTCCGACATTGTCCACAGGAGGGAATTGTTCTTTCTCCCTTAGTGTTAGCATTGAAAGTGTTAGCATAAGGCTTTTGAAATGGGTTACGGCTTTTGGAACAGGTTTCCCTCTCTTTGCATTTTCTGCAGCCCCTTAGCCTCCCCTTTCCCTAATAATATTAAAAACAGGCCTACTAATAATAAAGACAAAGAATAATAAGCATAAAACTCATTCAAAACGTTTATTTTCTTTTGTGCCTGTGGGTTCGACATTGTCCACAGGAGGGCACTGTTTTCTGTCCCTTAACGCTAGCAGTGAAGTCATCATAAGGCTTTTTAGACGGGTTACGGCTTTTGAAGCAGGTTTCCCTCTCCTGTGCCTTTTCTGCAACCCCTTTAGCCTCCCTTTCGCTAATAATATTAATAACACGGCTTCTAATAATAAAGACACAGAATAATAACCATAAAACTCATTAAAAAGGTTTGTTTTCTTTTGTGCCTGCGATTCCGACATTGTCCACAGGAGGGCACTGTTTTCTGTCACTTAACGCTAGGAGTTAAGTCATCAGAAGGCTTTTTAAACGGGTTACGGCTTTTGAAGCAGTTTTTCTCTTCTGTGCTTTTTCTGCAGCCACTGAGCCTCCCCTTTCCCTAATAATATTAATAACACGGCTTCTAATAATAAAGACACAGAATAATAAGCATAAAACTCATTAAAGGGCGTTTATTTTGTTATGTTCCTGCGGGTCCGACATTGACCACAGGAGGGCACTGTTTTCTGTCACTTAACGCTAGGAGTTAAGTCATCAGAAGGCTTTTTAAACGGGTTACGGCTTTTGAACCAGGTTTCCCTCTCCTGTGCCTTTTCTGCAGCCCCTTTCCCTATTAATATTAATAACACGGCTTGTAATAATAAAACACAGAATATAACCATAAAACTCATTAAAAAGGTTTGTTTTGTTTTCTGCCTGCGATTCCGACATTGTTTTCCCCCCCCTTAGCATTGAAGTCATCACAAGGCTTTTTAACGGGTCACGCCTTTTGAAGCAGGTTTTTCTCTTCTGTGCCTTTTCTGCAGCCACTGAGCCTCCCCTTTCCCTTTTAATATTAATAACACGGCTTCTAATAATAAAGACACAGAATAATAACCATAAAACTCTAAAAAGCTTTATTTTCTTTTGTTCCTGCGACTCCGATATTGTCCACAGGAGGGCATTGTTTTTTGTTCCTTTGCGTTAGCATTGGTCATCACAAGGCTTTTTAAACGGGTTACGGCTTTTGAAGCAGGTTTTTAACTTCTGTGCATTTTCTGCAGCCCCTGAGCCTCCCCTTTCCCTAAAATATTAATAACACGGCTTCTAATAATAAATACACAGAATAATAACCATAAAACTCATTAAAAAGGTTTGTTTTCTTTTCTGCCTGGGATTCCGACATTGTCCACAGGAGGACATTGTTTTTTGTCCTTTAGCATTGAAGTCATCAGAAGGCTTTTTAAACGGGTTACGGCTTTTGGAACAGGTTTCCCCCTTCTGTGCTTTTTCTGCAGCCCCTTAGCCTCCCCTTTTCCTATTAATATTAATACACGGCTTGTAATAATAAAGACACAGAATAATAACCATAAAACTCATTCAAAAGATATTTTTTCTTTTGTGCTTGTGATTCCGACATTGTCCACAGGAGGACAGCTCCAGCTCCTTAGCCTCCCCTTTCCCTAATAATATTAAAAACAGAGCTATATAATAAAGACACAGAATAATAAGCATAAAACTCATTCAAAACGTTTATTTACTTTTTTGCCTGCGGGTCCGATATTGTCTACAGGAGGGCACTTTTCTGTCCCTTAACGCTAGCGGTGAAGTCATCAGAAGGCTTTTTAAACGGGTTACGGCTTTTGAAGCAGGTTTCCCTCTCCTGTGACTTTTCTGCAGCCCCTGACCCTCCCTGACCCTCCCCTTTCCCTAATAATATTAATAACACGGCTTCTAATAATAAAGACACAGAATTATAACCATAAAACTCATTTAAAAGGTTTATTTTCTTTTGTGCCTGCGATTGTTTTTTTGTCCCTTAGCATTGAAGTCATCACAAGGTTTTTTAAATGGGTTACGCCTTTTGAAGCAAATTTTTCTATCTGTGCCTTTTCTGCAGCCACTGAGCCTCCCCTTTCCCTATGGCGCTTCAATTCCGATGGACCTTGAATGAAGCGGAATATCTAGACTCCTTTCAGTCTGGTTTCAGGCCTGGGTACAGCATGGAAACTGCTTTGGTCGCACTGACTGATGATCTCTGGTGGGTTAGGGATAGAGCACACTCCTCTATCCTCGTGCTTCTTGACCTCTCAGTGGCCTTCGATACCATTGACTATGGTATGCTTCTGTGACGCTGGAGGAGGTGGGAGTGGGAGGCACCGTTTTATGGTGGTTCTCCTCTTACCTCTCTGACAGGTCGCAGTCGGTGTTGGTCAGGGGACAAAGGTCGACCCCTAGGCCCCTCAAATGTGGTTTGCCGCAGGGTTCGGTCTTGTCCCCCTCCTATTTAACATTACATGAAGCCGCTGGGTGAGATCGTATGACAGCATGGATAAAGTATCACCAATACGCAGATGATACACAACTGTATCTCTGCCCCGTGCCAATTCAGGTAGCGGCGGACGTGATGTGCCGATGCCTGGAAGCTGTCAGGATCTGGATGGGGGTGAACAAACTTGTGCTCAATCTGATAAGACTGAGTGGTTTGGATGTTGTCCCCGAAGGACAGCCTAGACAGTCCATCCTTAATCCTGGGGGAGAAATTTACACCCCTCAGAGAAGGCCCGCAATTTGGGGGTCCTCCTGGACTCGCAGCTGACAGTGGAACACCATCTGTTGGCTGTGACCAGGGGGCCCTTTGCCCAGGTTCGCCTGGTGCATCAATTGCGGCCCTATCTGGACCGGGGGGTACTTCAAATAGTCACTCATGCCCTTGTCACCTCAAGCCTGGATTATTGCAATGCGCTCTACATGGGGCTACCCTTGAAAAGCGTTTGGAGACTACAGTTAGTCCAGAATGCAGCCACGCGAGCGATATTGGGTGTACCTTGGTACATGTTACACCTGTCCTTCGCGAGCTGCACTGGCTACCCATTGGTCTCCGGATGTAATTCAAGGTGTTGGTCATTACCTTTAAAGCCCTACATGGCTTAGGACCAGCGTATCTGCGAGACCGCTTACTGCCACATACCTCCCAACGGCCGATAAGATCCCACAGGGTGGGCCTCCTTTGGATGCCGTCAGCCAGTCAGTGCCGGCTGGCGGGCCCCCGGAGAAGAGCCTTCTCTGTGGCTGCTCTGACCATTTGGAACCAGCTACCCCCAGAGGTCTGGAACTTGTCCACTCTCATGGCCTTCAGGAAGGCTGTTAAAACCTGGCGGTTCCGGAAGGCCTGGGGCTGTTGACCTTATTGAAAGGTCCAGCCCTGACTAGAACGAATGTGTGTTGTGAATTTTAAATCATTTTTTTATTTTCCTTTTTTCTTTTTTCCTTTTGCTTTTGCTTTGTAAGACGCCCAGAGTCCTGTGGGATTGGGCGGCCTATAAATTTAATAAATAAATAAATAAATAAATAAATAAATAAATAAATAAATAAATAAATAAAAAGGTTTATTTTATTTTCTGCCTGCGATTCCGACATTGTCCACAGGAGGGCATTGTTTTTTCTCCCTTAGCATTAGCATTGAAGTCATCATAAGGATTTTGAAATGGGTTACAGCTTTTCGAACAAGTTTCCCTCTTCTGTGCCTTTTCTGCAGCCCCTTAGCCTCCCCTTTCCCTAATAATATTAAAAACAGGGCTACTAATAATAAAGACACAGAATAATAACCATAAAACTCATTAAAAAGGTTTATTTTCTTTTGTGACTGCGATTCCAACATTGTCCACAGGAGGGCATTGTTTTTTGTCCCTTAGCGTTAGCATTGAATGTTTGAATGTATGAATGTTTACTAAATTTATAGGCCGCTCAATCCTGGAGGACTCCGGGCGGCTTACAACAATACAATTAAAATAGAAGTTAAAAAACACAGAAAAACATAATAAAAAAGACCACAACATACACCCAATCTAATCGGGGCTGGAACTCAAACATGAGTTTAACAGCCCGGGGCCTGCCGGAATAGCCAGGTCTTAAGAGCCTTACGGAAGGCCATGAGAGTAGGTAGGGTCCGGATCTCTGGGGGCAGTTTATTCCAGAGGAATGGAGCAGCAACAGAGAAGGCCCTCCCCTGGTAGTTGCCAGCTGACATTGTCTGGCTGACGGCACTCGGAGCAGGCCTTCCCTGTGCGATCTAATCGGTCGTTGGGAAGTATGTGGCAGAAGACGGTCCCGCAGGTATCCGGGTCCTAAACCATGTAGGGCTTTAAAGGTGATAACCAGCACCTTGAATTGCATCCGGAGACCAATGGGAAGCCAGTGCAGCTCGCGGAGGATAGGTGTGATGTGGGTGTACCTTGGTACACCCAATATCGCTCGCGCGGCTGCATTCTGGACTAATTGTAGTCTCCGAAGACTTTTCAGGGGCAGCCCCATGTAGAGCGCGTCACAGTAGTCAAGCCTCGAGGTAACAAGGGCGTGAGTGACCGTGTGAAGTGCTGCCCAATCCAGGTAAGGATTGGGCAAAGGCCCCCCTGGTCACAGCCGACAGATGATGCTCTAATGTCAGCTGTGGGTCCAGGAGGACTCCCAAGTTGCGGGCCCTTGCTGAGGGGAGTAGAGTCCCCCCCCCCCAGGCATAAGGATGGACTGATCAAACTGTCCTTGAGAGGCAACACCCATAGCCACTCGGTCTTGCCAGGATTCAGTGCGAGTTTGTTCACCCCTATCCAGACCCTTACAGCTTCCAGGCACTGGCACATCACTTCTACCGCTACACTGAGTTGGCACGGGGCGGACAGATACAACTTTTCCTCTTTTAAAAAAGAAAGAGGAAGATATATGTTAAAATTAAACATGCATATTGAAAAGGAATCATAAAATGGAGCTCACTCAGAGGCTGAAATACACCAAGTAAATGAGATGGAGAGTATGAAGTAGAGGAGAGAAGTAAGGGAAGAAAGAGGGATAGGAGAGAGGGCAGGGAGGGAAGAGGAGGAGAGAAAGAAGGAGTGGAAAGGGGAGAGAGGAAGCGGAAGTAGAGAAGAGAAAGACGACAGAGGGAAGAAAGGAGGTAGGGCGGAGGACGAGAGAGGGAGAAGAAAGTGATGGATAAGGTGCAAATATAGTGTATGGAAAGCAGAAAAGCCAAAAATTGTTTTTAGGAGTTGATGGTAAGACGAATTGATGTAAACAGTTAATAATATAATACGAAGTTGGTTATGTAATAGTATACACTTGGCCATATGTTATGAAAACAAAAAATTAAAAACGGGGGGGGGGGACGGACAATTGTACATATATTGTAAGTTTGCCAAAATAACTTGCTTTAAATAAATGCTTTTGTTTTCTTCCAAAATAAAAATAATCTCAGTTAATAAAAGGCCTTTTAAAGACAACTAAGTCAAAAGCTGAATATAAGAAAGGAGTTATTTTGGCAGCTCAAGAACAAACTTAGCCACAAACTGCATGAAGGCAAAAATTCAACATGTTACCACCAACAGCAAATGTCGCCTCTGTAATGAGAAAGACGAGACAGTCGACTACTTGAGCAGCGGGTGTAGCAAAATTTCACAAACTGACTATCTACAATGCCATGACCATGTTGCTAAGATCATTCACTGGAAATTGTGCCAAAAGTTTGAATTTGAGTACAGCAAAAACCACTGGGAACATCAGGTTGAGAAGGTTTTAGAGAATGAGAAAGTCAAGATCTTGTGGGACTTCAGAATTCAGACTGACAGGCTCTTGGCCCACAACACACCTGACAACTATAGTTGAAAAGAAAAAAAAGTATGTTTCATTGACATTGCAATACCTGGAGATGCACGAATTGAAGATAAACAGCAAGAAAAAATCACAAAGTACCGGGACTTGCAAATTGAACTTGAATGACTGTGGAAAAAGAAATCGTGTGTTGTCCCGATTGTAACTAGAGCCCTTGGAGCAATACCTAAAGGGCTACCTCGCTATTTGGAAATTTTAAATTTATCAGACTTGAACATTCTGATTCTCCAAAAGTCACCCTATTTCGAACAGCTTATATCACCCGATATTACCTTAACAGTTCCTAGGTCTTTGGTTAGGACTCGAGCTGTTGAGCTACCAACCAGTCCCAAAGTCTGTGAATCTCACCAAAGATTAACCACATAATAATAATAATAATCTTGAAGTTTTATAAGAACTTAGAAAGTGGAGATGGAGTAACAACAAATGAAAAGCCTAATAAAGAGAAAGTTCTGAAATTCTGGAAGAATTTGTGGGAAAACAACAAGAAGCACAACAAAAATGCAAAATGGATCAAGCAGATTGAGGATTCTATTAAAGTGCATAAAATGGAAGATGTGAAAATAACAAAAGAAATGGGGGAAAGGCAGGCAGATAAGTGAAGAATTGGAGTGCACCTGGACAGATGAGCTACATGGTTTCTGGCTAAAGGCACTTACAAGTATGCATAAAAGATTGGCAGCCCAAATGAACCATATCTCAAAAGCACCTGAAAATGATGAATGGATGACAACTGGAAGGACATTTTTGATCCAAAAAGATAAAGAAAGAGGAAAGGACCCTGGAAACTATAGGCCAATCACCTGTTTGCCAAAAACATACAAGCTCCTTACTGGTATCATTGCAAACCAAATTTATGGATACTTGGAAAGAAATAACTTGCTTCCTGTAGAACAGAAAGGATGCTGCAAAAATTCAAGAGGAACAAAGGACCACCTGCAGATGTTAACAAACTAATTCTAAAGAATTCAAAGAAAAGACGAACCAACCTGTTCATGGCTTGGATAGACTATAAGAAAGCAATTGATTTGGTTCCCCATAGCTGGATCAAGAAATGCGTGAAAATCTTTGGCATCAGCAGCAACATACAAAAATTCATGGAAACTTCAATGAACCTCTGGAAAACGAAGCTTATGGCTAAGGGAGAAGAACTGGGTGAAGTTAAAATTAAACGAGGCATTTTCCAGGGTGATTCCCTTTCACCCCTACTTTTTATTCTCTCAATGCCAACTGCAGAATGCCTAAGTTTTTGTAGGCTTCATTTTTGTTGCATTTAATTAGTTGGCCATTGGGCATTTCAATTCCCTCACATGCAGTGATTTTGCCTCTTTTTATGGATCAGTGGAGCATTTTTCCATGCCAAACTGCATTGAAATATCGGTGCTGAATACTCGGACTGTGTTTGTCAATGATTGGATTTCTATTTCTGACTTTCCATAGAGTTTCAAATCATCCATATATAGTAAATGCGAAATTTTTTCAGCTTCTTTGGCTGTTTGGTAGCCTAATTTCATTTTTTTAAGATTACTGATAGTGGGATCATTGCGATGATGAAGAGAAGAGGTGAAAGTGAATCACCCTGGAAAATTCCTCCCTTGATATTAACCATTCCGTAGATCTCATTCCCTACTGCCAACTCAGTTCTCCATTGTTTCATCGCCTTTTCAGTAAAGGATGTAATATTTTTGCTAATGCCAGTTGTTTCTAAGCATTTTGATCCAACTATGTGGCAGTGAGTCAAATGCCTTTTTGTAATCAATCCAGACCATATTCAAATTCGTTTTTCTTTCTTACAATTTTCTAATATCATTTTATCAATTAGAAGCTGATCTTTTGTGCCCCTGCTTCTTCTTTTGTTGCCTTTTTGCTCTACTGGCAAGATGTTGTTTGTTTCCAAATAATCCATCATGTTATCTGCAATAATGCCTGTGAGTAATTTGAAGGTTGTTGGCAAGCATGTTATTGGTCTGTAGTTTTCAGGTGTTGTTCCTTTAGTTGCATCTTTCTGAATCAAGTATGTTTTTCCAGTTGTCAACCATTCATCAATTTGGCCCTTTTGTAAAATTTCATTCAGTTGCCTGGCCAATATTGCATGTAAACTGGTCAGATATTTGAACCAGAAACCATGTAATTGGTCCTTTCCAGGTGATGTCCAATTCTTTACCTTTTTAACTCGATTTTTGACCATCTCAGTTGTTATTTCTAATACTTGCATTTGTTTGTTGCCAATGCTTTTCTCAAAGTCATGTATCTACTTTGCTTCCTTATTGTAGTCCTTTGCATTTTCCCACAATTCTTTCCAGAATTCAACTGTGGCCTGCTTTTCTGGTTTTTCACTTTTGGTGTCACCATTCACATTAAGACTTTGATAAAAACGTCGTTGGTCTGATCGAAATTGCTGATTTTGTTTATATTGGATGATTCGTGCCTCATATCTTTCAATTTTTCTAGCTGTTGCTGTTATCTGCTGTTTTACAATCTCTACAGCTTCATTGATGTTTCTTGTATCCAATCTATATCTTCTGATTAGCCGATCTATGATTTTGTTGTTTTTAAGCCATTGCTCATGCATGTTCTTTAAGTTACTAGCATCTGCCCTTAATTTTTTGATTTTTGTTCTAAACGGATTTTCCACTTTGGCTTTGATGCTTTTTCTGTTGTGTGACTAGGTACTTTAATTTTAATGCCTAGTTCATTAGTGACTATTACAGCTGCGCTGTACATTAACTGGTTTGTTTCCAAGATGGATCCCGGTTCAATTGTTGGAAACACTGCATTAACCATTTTCATGATAGGGGCCAAAATTTTCTTAGGCACAGTTTTTAGTGAATTTCCTCATGTTCAACTTCACTAAACACTTTATTCCGTATAATAAATTGCCTTTGATCTGCTAGTCGTTGTTCACTAACATTTGAATCTGGATATTGTTGTTTCCATAATTCATACATTCGCTTTAAATAGCCTCTTTTTTCTGGCTCTGAGTTGTAGTAACAGGCCATTATGGCACGGTTTTCATCTGTACTATATTTTTGTCGTTTTGTTGGCTGGTCCACTTGTAGCCCACTTGTCGACGGATGTCCAGGGACCCCAACATCCGCCACGGCCCTTGTTAACCCGCACTACGACCGATGCGGTATGGGATTCTTATTTGTTTTTTCACCATATTGTATGGGTTGGCGGTTTTTTTTTATGGGACCAGATGCCAACCTGACCCCAACCCTCCTCCTTTCTCATCCGGGCTTGGGACCGGTAACGGCGGAGTTGTTGTTGTTGTTGTTGTTGTTGTTATTATTATTATTATTATTATTATATAAATTGAATGGTGGAAATACAATCAAGGCCATAAATACCTGGGCAATACCAGTTATAAGATACACAGCTGGTATAGTTAACTGGACACAAGCTGATTTGGACATTTTGGACCAAAAAACCAGGAAACTAATGACAATGCACTACAGTTTACATCCACGTGGTGATACTGATAGACTATACCTGCGCCGAAAATCAAGTGGCAGAGGATTATTACAAGTGAAGCAAATAGTTGAAGAAGCCATGCACTGGCTGATTATTTAAAAGAAAGTCAAGAACATCTATTAATCAAAATAAAGAACAAAAATCTATTGAATGTCCAACAGACGAAACAAGAATACAGAAAACGTGATAAAATCAAGAATGGAGAGTTGGCAGAACAAAGCATTGCATGGCCAATTTCTGGAACAAATAAAAGATAAAGTGGACAGTGAAAAAACTTGGTTATGGTTAACAGCAGGTACATTAAGAAAGAAACAGAGTCACTAATCCTGACTGCGCAAGAACAAGCTATAGCAATAGCAATAGCAGTAGACTTATATACCACTTCATAGGCCTTCAGGCCTCTCTAAGCGGTTTACAGAGAGTCAGCATATTGCCCCAAACAATCTGGGTCCTCATTTTACCCACCTCGGAAGGATGGAAGGCTGAGTCAACCCTGAGCCGGTGAGATTTGAACCGCTGACCTGCTGATCTAGCAGTAGCCTGCAGTGCTGCATTTAACCACTGCGCCACCTTGGCTATCCGCACAAATGCCATTAAGGCCAAAATCGAAAAATCCTCTGATGAGGCCAAATACAGACTTTGCAAAGAAGCTGATGAAACTGTTGATCACATACTCAGCTGCTGTAAAAAAATCACGCAGACTGATTATAAATTGCGGCACAATTCAGTAGCACAAATGATCCATTGGAATTTGTGCAAAAATTATAATATTAAAACAGCAACAAACTGGTGGGAACATCAGCCTGAAAAAGTCACTGAAAATCAGATGGTCAAGATCTTGTGGGATTTTCGCATACAAACAGACAAAATACTGGCGCATAATACACCAGACATCACACTGGTTGAGAAAAATAAGGTCACAATCATAGACATCGCAATACCAGGTGATAGCAGGGTCGCTGAGAAGGAACATGAAAAAATCGCAAAATACCAGGACTTAAAAATTGAAATTCAACGACTACGGCACAAACCAGCAGTGGTAATTCCAGTGGTAATTGGCACACTGGGTGCTATTCCAAAAGCACTGGAATTACATTTAAAACAATTAAAAATTGACAATATCACCATCAGTCAAATGCAAAAAGCCACACTACTTGGATCTGCATGCATATTATGAAATACGTTACGACGTCCTAGGCCCCTGGGTGGGGCCCGGCTAGTAACCAATGCCAAATCTGGTGAAACAACTGGCCGCTGTGATACAATTGTATAATAATAATAATAATAATAATAATAATAATAATAATAATAATATATTATATATATATAATTATTATATATAATATATCGACAAAAATATAGTGCAGATGAAAACCGTGCCATAATGGCCTGTTACTACAACTCAGAGCCAGAAAAAGAGGATATTTAAAGCGAATGTATGAATTATGGAAACAACAATATCCAGATTCAAATGTTAGTGAACAACGACTAGCAGATCAAAGGCGATTTATTATACGGAATAAAGTGTTTAGTGAAGTTGAACATGAGGAAATTCAGGCAAATTGCAAAACCCAAAAAACAATATCACAAGCGGAAATAACTGATATTCAAGACACAACTAAAGACACTATAGTAGAACTCCCAGAAGAAGCTCTCAGGGAGAAATAACATCACCACCACTAGAACCAGTTATCACTGAACCAACTGATGAACTAACTCAAAAACAAAAAGAATTGAAGGATAAGATCATGGAGCATTTTCTGCTTAATGAGGAAAGGCAACGTTTACCATCACTAAAAACTGTGCCTAAGAAAATTTTGGCCCCTATCATGAAAATGGTTAATGCAGTGTTTTCAACAATTGAACCGGGATCCATCTTGGAAACAAACCAGTTAATGTACAGCGCAGCTGTAATAGTCACTAACGAACTAGGCATTAAAATTAAAGTACCTAGTCACACAACAGAAAAGCATCAAAGCCAAAGTGGAAAATCCGTCTAGAACAAAAAATCAAAAATTAAGGGCAGATACTAGTAACTTAAAGAACATGCATGAGCAACGGCTTAAAAACAACAAAATCATAGATCGGCTAATCAGAAGATATAGATTGGATACAAGAAACATCAATGAAGCTGTAGAGATTGTAAAACAGCAGATAACAGCAACAGCTAGAAAAATTGAAAGATATGAGGCACGAATCATCCAATATAAACAAAATCAGCAATTTCGATCAGACCAACGGCGTTTTTATCAAAGTCTTAATGTGAATGGTGACACCAAAAGTGAAAAACCAGAAAAGCAGGCCACAGTTGAATTCTGGAAAGAATTGTGGGAAAATGCAAAGGACTACAACAAGGAAGCAAAGTGGATACATGACTTTGAGAAAAGCATTGGCAACAAACAAATGCAAGTATTAGAAATAACAACTGAGATGATCAAAAATCGAGTTAAAAAGGTAAAGAATTGGACATCACCTGGAAAGGACCAATTACATGGTTTCTGGCTCAAATATCTGACCAGTTTACATGCAATATTGGCCAGGCAACTGAATGAAATTTTACAAAAGGGCCAAATTGATGAATGGTTGACAACTGGAAAAACATACTTGATTCAGAAAGATCCAACTAAAGGAACAACACCTGAAAACTATAGACCAATAACATGCTTACCAACAACCTTCAAATTACTCACAGGCATTATTGCAGATAACATGATGGATTATTTGGAAACAAACAACATCTTGCCAGTAGAGCAAAAAGGCAACAAAAGAAGGAGCAGGGGCACAAAAGATCAGCTTCTAATTGATAAAATGATATTAGAAAATTGTAAGAACAGAAAAACGAACTTGAATATGGTCTGGATTGATTACAAAAAGGCATTTGACTCACTGCCACATAGTTGGATCATAAAATGCTTAGAAACAACTGGCATTAGCAAAAATATTACATCCTTTACTGAAAAGGCAATGAACAATGGAGAACTGAGTTGGCAGTAGGGAATGAGAGCTACGGAATGGTTAATATCAAGCGAGGAATTTTCCAGGGTGATTCACTTTCACCTCTTCTCTTCATCATCGCAATGATCCCACTATCAGTAATCTTAAAAAAATGAAATTAGGCTACCAAACAGCCAAAAAAGCTGAAAAAAATTCGCATTTACTATATATGGATGATTTGAAACTCTATGGAAAGTCAGAAATAGAAATCCAATCATTGACAAATACAGTCCAAGTATTCAGCACCGATATTTCAATGCAGTTTGGCATGGAAAAATGCGCCACTGTATCCATAAAAAGGGGCAAAATCACTGCATCTGAGGGAATTGAAATGCCCAATGGCCAACTAATTAAATGCAAAGAAAATGAAGCCTACAAATACTTAGGCATTCTGCAGTTGGATAACATCAAGCATGGAGAAGTAAAAACTATTGTCAGGCGAGAGTACACCAACAGAGTTAGGAAAATTTTAAAATCTAAATTGAATGGTGGAAATACAATCAAGGCCATAAATACCTGGGCAATACCAGTTATAAGATACACAGCTGGCATAGTTAACTGGACACAAGCTGATTTGGACCTTTTGGACCGAAAAACCAGGAAACTAATGACAATACACTACAGTTTACATCCACGTGGTGATACTGATAGACTATATCTGCCCCGAAAATCAGGTGGCAAAGGATTATTACAAGTGAAGCAAACAGTTGAAGAAGAAAAACATGCACTGGCTGATTATTTAAAAGACACTCAAGAACATCTATTAATCGAAGTAAAGAACAAAAATCTACTGAAGGCCCAACAGACAAAACAAGAATACAGAAAAGATGTGATAAAATCAAGAATGGAGAGTTGGCAGAACAAAGCACTGCATGGTCAATTTCTGGAAAAAATAAAAGATAAAGTGGACAGTGAACAAACTTGGTTATGGTTAAAAACAGGTACATTAAAGAAAGAACAGAGTCACTAATCCTGGCTGCGCAAGAACAAGCTATCCGCACAAATGCCATTAAGGCCAAAATCGAAAAATCCTCTGATGATGCCAAATGCAGACTTTGCAAAGAAGCTGATGAAACTGTTGATCACATACTCAGCTGCTGTAAAAAAATCACGCAGACTGATTATAAATTGCGGCACAATTCAGTAGCACAAATGATCCATTGGAATTTGTGCAAAAATTATAATATTAAAACAGCAACAAACTGGTGGGAACATCAGCCTGAAAAGTCACCGAAAATCAGATGGTCAAGATCTTGTGGGATTTCCGTATACAAACCGACAAACTGGCGCATAATACACCAGACATCACACTGGTTGAGAAAAATAAGGTCACAATCATAGACATCGCAATACCAGGTGATAGCAGGGTCGCCGAGAAGGAACATGAAAAAATCGCAAGATACCAGGACTTAAAAATCGAAATTCAACGACTATGGCACAAACCAGCAGTGGTAATTCCAGTGGTAATTGGCACACTGGGTGCTATTCCAAAAGCACTGGAATTACATTTAAAACAGTTAAAAATTGACAAAATCACCATCAGTCAAATGCAAAAGCCGCACTGCTTGGATCTGCACGCATATTAAGAAAATACGTTACGACGTCCTAGGCCCCTGGGTGGGGCCCGACTAGTAACCAATGCCAAATCCGGCGAAACAACTGGCCGCTGTGATACAATTGTATAATAATAATAATATAATAATAATAATAATAATAATAATAATAATAATAATCCTGGAGCACCAGGGAACTACCAGAAAACTGGAAATGAACTGATGTAATTCCATCTTCAAAAAGGGAAAAAATAGATCCAGGAAATTACAGACCTATCAGCCTGATCTCAATACCTGGGAAGATTCTGGAAAAGATTATCAAGCACAAATCAGTGAACATCTAGAAGTAAACAAAGTCATAACCAAAAGCCAACATGGGTTTGTCAAAAACAGATAATGCCACACAAATCTTATTACCTTCTTGACAAGGTGACAAAATTAGTGGACCAGAGGAATATTGTGGATATAATTTACTTGTATTTCAGCATGGCATTTGACAAAGTAGAATATAATCTACTTCATAAAATAGAAAAATGTGTGTTAGACAACATCACCATCAAATGGATTTGTAACTGGCTGACAAATCACACTCAATGAGTAGCCCTCAAGGGAACTGCATCTACATGGAGGGAAATATGCAATGTGGTACTCCGAGGCTCTCTTTTAGGCCAGGTACTCTTCAACATCTTCATCAATGATTTGGATGAGGGGATAGATGGGGAACTCATTAAATTTTCAGATGACACCAAGCTATCAGGAATAGCCAACACTCCAGAAGATAAGATTCAGAAAGATCTTAACAGACCTGAACATTGGGCACTATCTAACAAAATGAAATTCAATGGTGAAAGCAGTAAGGTTCTACATTTAGGCAATAAAAACCAAATGCACAGGTACAATAAAGGTGTTGCCTCTCTCAATAGTAGTAACTGTGAGAGGGAACTTGGAGTCCTAGTGGACAATCACTTAAATATGAGCCAGCAGTGCTACAGCTGCCAAAAAAGCTAACACAGTTCTAGGCTGCATTAACAGAGGGATAGAATCAAGATCATGTGAAGTGTTAATACCATTTTATAATGCCTTGGTACAGCCATATTTGGAATATTGCATCCAGTTTTGGTCACCACGATGTAAAAAAGATGTGGGGACTCTAGAAATAGTGCAGAGAAGAGCAACAAAGATGATTTGGGGACTGGAGGCTAAAACATAAAGAACGGTTGCTGGAATTGGGTATGTCTAGTTTAATGAAAAGAAGGACTAGGGGTGACATGATAGCAGTGTTCCAATATCTCAGGGGTTGCCACAAAGAAGAGGGAGTCAAGTTATTTTCCAAGGCACCTGAGGGCAGGACAAGAAGCAATGGGTGAAAACTAATCAAGGAGAGAAGAAACCTAGAAATAAGAGATTTTCTGACAGAACAATTATCCAGTGGAACAACTTGCCTCCAGAAATTGTGAATTCTCTAACACTGCATCCAGGCCAAGCAGCAATACTCATCTCGATAGGAAAGACAACATACAAGAAACAAGCCAAAGATGCTACTCAGCACCACTACAGGCTAGTAACAAGCCCAAGCCTACAAATAAGAAAGCATCAAGCAAGCTGCATCTCTGATAGAAAAATCCCCCACCCAAGGTACTTGAGGCTGCAAATTATCCTACAGGATTAGCCTTCATGCCAGAGTAGCATAGAAAGTACCAGCTGAAACCAGAGGCTCCTAAAGGGTATGACTATACAACACCTTTTCACCACAGTAATGGCTGCTGCCCCCCCCCCCAACTTCCTGGCTGCTGTCCCCCAATTCCTAGCCATACCAAACAAATTGTAGTGATTTACTACATATTAATTTTATAGTAGATAACATTGAAACAGTACTACGTAACCTATCTATTGGCCCTGATGGATTATGTGCCTACTTCTTGAAAAAGCTTGCCACTGCCCTAGCTGAACCTCTATGGATAATCTATGAGGTATCTTTCAGAACCAGTTCCTTGCCCGGATTCGACCGGAAGTTCTCCAGCTGGACAGATGAGGGGGTGTGAGCTCTGAAGAGTCTCACATGAACTCTGTCTGACAAACCCATTCCAAGATTCTTTTTTGATCAGAACCCCCCCCGGGGGGGGGTGAAGAAGGGGCAGCATCTCATCAGACCCAGAGGGAGTGCAACAGGTCCCTCGTAGGTCAGAGATTTGCTCTCTGAATCGAAGTCGGGGTGGCAGCATGGCAACATGGCTGCACAAGAAGCTGGCTTCCAGCCAGAGCTACTGAGCAGGAGCATGCTGGACGAGATGAAAGCCTGGTAAGAAGATCTAATTAACCCACAGTTATAAATCAGAACTTGGAAAAGGCAAAGAACCTTGAGAGTATAAATAATATTAATGGACAGATCTGGATTTTGGCAAAAAGAAAGAAACAAGGGGAAAAATGGAGGGTTGAATCACCAACCAATCACCAAAAGAGCCATTTGCTTGAAACAATTTGGACAGAAAAGGAGAAAGTAGAGAAGTGACAAACCCACTCAAATATAAACTCTAAATTTGGATTTGGATTTGAAAATTGTATTTTTAAAAGAGACTAGGAGGTTGAAATGAAAACCAAAGCATACTGAGGAGATTTGCTTCGTTAAAATTTCTTCTAACATATCTTAATTAATGAGAGGAATGTAACAAGGGGGGGGGGGTCAAGAAAAAAGCACTATTTTCACTGGTAACCTAATCTTGCCTCTGCGGCGAACAGAATGTGAAACTCTGAGCAGGAAGATTTAATTAATCAATTGCCATAAATCAGAAGTTGGAAAAACAGGAGGCGAAGAGAAACATACTGGACTTTGGCTGTATGCAAGTTTGTTCCAATTAATATTTTGAGCATCTATAACCAACGAGAGGTGGAAGGCAACAAGGGAAAAAATAAAATAAAATCAAGAACCAGGAAAATGTGAAGTTTTTTTTTCTCTGCAAAAGATCAAGATGACTCCTGCTTCTCTTCCTTTTCACATTAGCTGAATTAGCTAAATTTAAGGTGGACCAGAACTTTGCAATAAGAACTGTATAACTAACTGCAACTTTGGAACTGGACATTACGGAAGAACAAAGGAACAAGATGGCTCTTGCCTTTCTTCCTCTCCACATTAGCTGAACTAGCTAAATTTATGGTGGATGAGAACTCTGAAATAAGAACTGTATAACTAACTGTAACTTTGGAACTGGACATTATGGAAAGGTGGGAATTTGAAGAACTATGTAAAATTATAAAAAATATGCAGAAATCATTAAAATCAAGTCTAAATAGAATTTTGAACTTAGAGAAGCAGAAACTGAAGGAACAAGTGAAGGAAGGGGGGAGGGATAATGAAGGGATCGAAACGGAAAATAAAAAGCAGACAAAAAACTTCATTGGGTTTGACAGTGGTATAGGGAAAACTAAAGAGGGGATGTGTCCCAACAAAAGGAAATAAAAAGCAGATAAAATATTTTATTGTGGTTGACAGTGGCATAGGGGAAAACAGAAGAGGGGATTATGCCCCAACAAAGGGAAATACAAATATTTTACTGGGTTTGACAGTGTCTTGGGGAAAATTGAACAGAGTGGACATATCAAAACAAAGAAAAGGGAGAAGACAGGAATAGAGAAGTGAGACAAAAGACGTACTAGGAAAAAAATCAGACAATTAGAAATTGTTATATTGGGAAATATAAAGCTGAGATATGTGGTTTACTCCCATACATGATAATAAAATTGAGTTGCTAACTGATTGAATATGATAATGGAAAGATAATTAAATAAAGATTAAAATAAATGGAATATAGACAAATATAAAATTGTTATGGGGAGAATGTAAAGCAGAGGTGTGATTCACTTTTATACATGATAATTAAACTGAGTTGCTAATTGATTGAATATGACAATGGAAGGACAATTAAGTATGGGTTAAAATATGAAACATGGACACACATGGAACTCTTAAGATGATGAAAAAAGTGAGATATGTATGCTGGTTATTCTATATAGTAGAGTAAGGGAATTGTAATGAACATTGAACAATAAGGATTGTTATTTAAAGACAATTAAGGGTAATCTAAGACAAGATACGGAAAAATGGAGAGGGAACATAAAATATACTTACAATGGGAAATTACTGAGATTATAAAGACATAATCACAATTTTGGGGCATATAAGGATGCATAATTATAAATATAATGATGAGTATAGCTGGGAATTATCTACATCTTGCCCAAATATAGGCTGGCGGGGGGTTAAAATATAATTACTATATATATATATATATACTTTTTTTCTCTCTTAAAAAAAGGAGGAAGATAAATGTTAAAACTAAATATGTATATTGAAAAAGAATTATAAATACCATCAACATAAAATGGAGCTCGCTCAGAGGCTGAAGTACACCAAGTAAATGAGATGGAGAGTGTGAAGTAGAGGAGAGAGGTATATCTAGAATGTATTTGCACATATGAATACCAATTAACTTCAATACCTTCCTGTTTCAAATCTTGTATAGATTTGAGTTCACCCTCTGTATTTAATAATTCAGCATATCTAACTGTTTGTTTTTTTGTATATTATTGAATATGAAAAAGCTTCAATGGTTGATATCCAGACTGGAATTTTTAAATAGTGTAGCCTCTTAACCTTCTCCTAGTTTAATAACAAAGCCTGTCTTATATGGTGCCTCCTAAAATAACCATGTGCTTTAGTTCCCTTATATCATAAAAAAGCATGCCATCCCAACAGCAAGTCGTGTCCCTCTAGGTTCAAGAGCCTACCATTTCTTAACATTATCTATTCCTTGATCCACATCAGACTAGCTGCCTGGTAGTATAGCTCCCAGTCAGGTAATCCGAACCCTCCTCTTGAATTAGCATCTTGCAACACTTTATGTTTTATTCTTGCTTTTTTCCCCTGCCATATGAATTTCAACACCAATTTATTTAAGTCTTCAAAATAATCTTTCCCCAACCTAATTGGGATTGTATAGAGCAAGTATAGGATTCTAGGTAAAATGTTCATTTTAATTGTAGAGATTCTCCCAATCATTGATAATTGAAGATTTTCCCATTTCACCAAGTCTGTTGCAATTTGTTGCTTCAATCTAAAATAATTATCCTCTTTGAGGGTACTGCATCTAGTTGTTAAAAAGATCCCCAAATTCCGGTGGGGGAGGGGCTTGCTGGTGGGAGCTGGTCATTACAGCTCTGGAATCCTGGCCGCGTTAAACTGTCGGATGAGCAATCCATCAGCCATCTGACAGCTTGTTTACCTTTTCTTCGGGCCAAGAAGATAAGGTGAGCTAATTGTGCTGGGCAACGTGCCAACTGACTCTCTCAGATCGACTCTGGGAGGGGGGGAAGGCCAGCCGAGAGCAGAATTGTCTCCGTGCCAGGAATTCCTGCTGCAATAGCGGCACAAAGCAAACCTCCCATCCTCAGAACAAAATTTGATTTACTGAATCCAAAACGAGCAGACCCTGTACACGTGAACTTTTAATTGTTTGTATTAATCCTTAGCTTCATTTTTACAAGAATTCCTTCTGATATCTTACTTGCTATAGAGATATTCAAAATGGCGCCAAGTAGCTTCGTAACACTGTTCGAGCTTTGAATTTCTACGGAGTTTAAAACTTCAAAGGAAAGGAGTGATTTAATACTAAATTAAACAGTAACAGCTGCACAATCGACCAGCAGAGACTTATTAATTGGCTGAAGAAGATTAAAACTTGGAATGGCTTCTAAGCAAAACCCTATCCAAAAGGTCCCCCCCCGGCTTCAAAAAGTGCAGGCAGTTCGCCCGCCCCTGGTACAAAACTACAGTCATTACTTCCTCCCCCCATAGGGGAGCCATTAATTAAGAAACTTTTCAGAAGGAACTGGCTGAAGCTTTTAAAAATCATGTAGTTATGATGGAAACAAAATTTAGGGAGGAGATATCCGTTGCTCATAAAGACTGTCTGATAAACTTGAGACCCAGGTTCAGAAGATCAGGGATGATATGTTGGGGGTTGTTAATTCATCAACAGAATATGTCTCGGGAATTGAAGACAGATTAGAAGATCTTAATGATGCCAATATTAACTTGATATCGAAAATGGAGGTGGTGCAACAAAAAGTCAGAGATGCTGAAAAGAAATTATTATGTTACAGTATAGACAAATGGAACTTGCACTAAGAATAAGAGGTTTGCGTGAAAACAATCAGGAAAATCTGAAACAGATTCTTTCAGAAGCTTTCGATAGTCTCATGGGAAGGCCAGGGGGGAATTTTGATTGGCAAATTGATAAGGTTTATCGTGCTAACTCCTGGCTGGCTACACAGAAGCAGCTTCCATGGGACATTGTGATTTACTTTACTACAAGAGACATGAGGAATATGATATTGCAAGAGTCCTATAAAACCAAGCTTCAAATTGGGGGTCAGGAAGTGACTGTTCTGAAAGAGATACCACCTCAAATGCTAAGATCCAGGAAAGACTATGCCTTTTTAGTCGAAGAGCTTAAAAATCGTCAGCTACAGTTCAGATGGAATGCACCAGTTAACATGAAAAACAGGGTAAACCCGGTTTAGGTGTTTAGGCAGTTGCAGTCGAGCAGAAACAGGATTGATGATCTTGACAATAGGAAACGGGCCAACATATTTAGGCCCCCAACTTCTTTGACTTTTGAGGAGTCTGAAGAAATCTGGTGCAGATAAACCTGATCGCCAACCTTGTAAACATACGGCTTAGTCCGTTTCTTATCAGCCTGTTTCTTATGTGCGTGATGCGCAGTGTCCAAAGTTTGGAGTGCTAAAGGCCAAATGCACCGAAGGCGATCACTCCAGTCAGACAGAGATGAGACTTGGGGCTGCTCATGAGGAACCTCAGGAATGGGCACAAAATCCTGGCCAAACACCACCCGGAAAAGGGTGAAGCCAGTGCTGCTATGCACAGAATTATTATAAGTCACTTCCGCATGCGGCAACAAGTCTACCCAATCATCTTGCTGGTAGTTGATGAAACAATGTAAATACTGTTCCAGAACAGAATTAGTCCTCTCACAAGCCCCATTAGTCTGAGGGTGGTGGGCGGAGCTTAAGCCCTGGGTGGAGCCAATTCGCTTAAGAAACTCCCTCTAGAACACGGAGGTGAACTGCACACCCCTATCTGAAATGATGTGGTCGGGCACCCCATGTAAGCGGTAAATGTGGGAGATGAACATCTTAGCCAGAGCCTTAGCAGACGGAATCTTGGAACAAGGGATGAAATGGACTTGCTCGGAGAACAAGTTGGTAACCACCCAGATAACGGTGTGTCCCTGGCTCTCAGGGAGTTCGACAATGAAGTCCATAGAGATCTCTTTCCAGGGGGCGACAGGGCGAGCTACAGTCTGGAACAGTCCTTGTGGTTTCCCGTTGGGCGTTCAGCAGCAACACAAACGGGACAACTGGCAACATAACGTTCAATGTTCTTTTTCAAAGAAGGCCACCAAAACTGTCTCTTGACGAGATGGAGTGTTTTTACGAAACCAAAATGCCCCGCCATCTGGGAATCATGAGCTCGCTGAAGAACAACTAGTCAAAGAGACACAGGAACGTAAAGTTTTGCCCCAATCCAGGGCAATTCATCCCTCATGGTACATTTACTTATGTGCTGCTGGAACCATTCATCATCAGGCAGGGCTTTCTTGAGATTGGAAAGCAAGTCCTGGGACATCTCCACCTTAGAATGGGCTTGATGTCTAGTAATCACCGGAGGCTTGTCGTGGGAATGACAGGCTGGACCATGCTGAGCTTAGAACAGTTGTATCTCCCCCCCCCCCGGAATGTATTTCAGGGTGAAATTAAAACAATAGAAATGTTGAGCCCAGCGCATCTGTTTAGGAGAAAGTTTTATGGGAGTTCTCAAAGCCTCCAAATTTTTATGGTCAGTCCACACCTCGAACGGGTGCTTGGCACCCTCCAGAAAATGGCGCCACGTGGCTAAAGCCCAACGAACAGCAAACGCTTCCTTCTTCCAAATAGCCCAACGTCTCTCCATGTCAGTCAGTTTGCGAGAGGTGTATGTGCAGGGTTGTAAGTTACCTTGATCATTGGCCTGAAGCAATACGGCCCCCACTGCCATGTCGCTGGCATCAGCCTGAACCACAAAAGGCACGTCCATGTCCGGGTGCTTGAGGACCGGTTCCTGGGCAAAAAGCCGTTTCAACTTCTCAAAGGCAGCTTGACATTCCATGATCCAATCCAACGGCTTGCTAGGCTTGGGTTTCGGCCCACCTTTGGACTTCAATAGGTTAGTTATGGGAAGAGCTATCTTAGCAAAAGAAGGGATGAACTGGCGATAGAAATTGGCAAATCCTAAAATTTTTGCAACTGCCTGTGTGTACGAGGGGCCTCCCACTCAGTGACCGCTTTTACTTTAGTGGGGTCCATCTCAACACCCGCGTGGGAGATACGATAGCCCAGGTAGTCAACCTTCTCCTGATGGAACTCACATTTGGAGAATTTAGCGTAAAGCTCCGCGGCCCGATGCTACTTCAGCACAGTACGAACCAGCTTTATGTGTTCCTCACATGTTTCCGTGTAAATAAGGATATCATCTAAATATACGATAACGCCTTTGTAAAGATGGTCATGTAACACTTCATTAATCAACTACATGAAGACCGCAGGCGCCCCTGTAGGCCAAACGGCATCACACGAAATTGGAAACAGCCAAAGGGACACTAGAAAGCTGTTTTCCACTCATCTCCCTCTTTAATACGGACTCTATAGTATGCTACTCTCAAGTCCAGTTTAGTGAAAATGCGGCCTCTCCCCAGTTGGGCTAGCATGTCCTTCATCAGTGGTAATGGATACAGGTTCTGGGCAGAGATGCAGTTCAAGTTTTTGAAATTCACACATAATCTGAGAGAGCCATCTTTCTTTTCTCTGAATAGTACAGGAGCCGCTACCTTGGGTCTAGCCGGCTCAATAAAACCCCTTTCCAAATTTTTGTCAATGAATCTTCTCATCTCCTCCATTTCCCTAGGGGACATTGAATATCTGGGGCTTGGGAAGCTTCACCTCGGGCAAAATATCAATGGTGCAATCAGTGGGTCTGTGGGGGGGGGAGTTTATCAGAAGATTTCTCACTAAACACTCCCCTTAGATCCCAATAGTCTTTCAGAATTTTCTCCTCCCCTTCGACCCTCTCCTCCCCTGGCTGCCAAAGTGGGGTTAGAATCAGCAGGGTCTGGAGTCTCAACCTCCCTTTCAGGGGGTGCGTCAGTGCGAATGCGTAACCACCCCTTTCTCCAGTTAATGCGAGGGTTCCATTTACGAAGCCAGGGTAGTCCCAAAATAAGGGGCCGGTCCATTCCAGGTGCCACAATAAAAGTGATTAATTCTTGATGGGTCCCCATTTTCATCTCTAAGGGCTCAGTAGAAAAATGAGCAGGACCCCCTCCGCAATAGGTGGTGCAGTGGTTAAATGCAGCACTGCAGGCTACTTCAGCTGACTGCAGTTCTGCAGTTCTGCTGTTCAAATCTCACCGGCTCAAGGTTGACTCAGCCTTCCATCCTTCCGAGGTGGGTAAAATGAGGACCCGGATTGTTGTTGGGGGCAATATGCTGACTCTGTAAACCACTTAGAGAGGGCTGAAAGCCCTATGAAGCGGTATATAAGTCTAACTGCTATTGCTACTGCTATAATTTGGCAAAAAACAATATGGGTTTTCAAAGTCCTCAACTTTAAGCCAAGTTTTTCCACCATTGCAGGACTTATCATACAGCGAGAGCAACCCAAATCCAGTAGAGCTAAAAGTTTTTCAGTAGTGCCAGAAGGTGGCACTCTTAGTTCAATTGGGATAAGCATGGGGCCTCTGTTTGAACTTACCCAACGATGAGATCGTTCATCATCTGATTTGTCAGACGAACTGGAACTAACGTCCCCCTCCTCCTCCAGCTGGAAATGCTGGGGAACATTTTCAACAGCATATCAACAGCAAACAGCTCAAATTATAGTTAATGGAAGTTTAACAGATTCTTTTCAAATTGGAAAAGGTACAAGACAGGGTTGTCCCTTGTCCCCATTACTGTTTATTATAACTTTGGAAATATTGTTGAATAAAATACGGGGCTTGGGGGGCCTAAAGGGAATTAAGATTAGGCAGCAAGAATATAGAGTGCGTGCTTTTGCGGATGATTTGGTTATAATATTAACCCAACCGCAGGAATCTAGTATGATCTTAATGAATATGATTAACCAATATGGTCAAGTGTCAGGATTTAAAATAAATCTAGGGAAAACAAAAATACTAGCTACAAATATGAATACTAAACAAAAGGAAGAACTAGAAGGAATGATAGGATATGAAATAGTTAAAAAGGTCAAATATTTAGGAGTTCATATTTCAACGTCAAAGGGGAAATTATAAGTATAATTATGAACCACTTTGGCATAGTATACAGACAGAGATGAAAAATGGGAAAAGTTACAGTTATCTTTGCTGGGAAGAATAGCAGCAGTGAAAATGAATATTTTACCTAAATTTTTATTTCTTTTCCAAATGCTACCTATACTTAAAAAAGATGTGAACCTATTAGAATGGCAGAAGGGTATTAATAAATTTGTATGGGCAGGAAAGAAGCCGAGAGTAAAACTAAAAATAATGCAAGATGTGTGAGAGGGGAGGTTTGAAATTACCCAATTTAAAACTATATTACGATGCAGTAGCATTATCTGTAATTAGTGATTGGATTAATTTAACAAATAATAGGATACTTAATATTGAGGGGTATGATCTGGTATATGGCTGGCATGCTTACCTGCTATATAACAAAAAGTGGACAAGAATTTTAAAAGTCATATTTTAAGGAATGCTTTACTGCGGGTTTGGAAAAAATATCAATACAAATTAAATGATAAGATACCCATGTGGGAAATTCCTAGACATGCAATAGAAAATATGAACATAGTACAAAAACAGGATATAATTACTTACAGACAGCTTCTTACCCCAGAAAGGGGTGTATTACAACTAAAATCCTTAGATGAATTAAAAGAGGAAAAGGTAATTCTCTCAGAGCAGTGGAGACGTGATCTAGATTTGAAGGGCATTAAGCTTGCCGCCTTTCATGGTCAGATCACTTCCTACTGAGGCTCGACTTTCGGAAACCAATCCCCCACTGTAGGGAGGGGGAACCGATTAGGTGGTTCCGCCTCAGGCGCCTGATGGACCCTATGGGATTTCAGACGGCACTTGGTGAGATACTTGACTCTCTGGCCCACAGTCTAGCGGAGTCCGTGGTCGCTGCTTGGAATATAGCGGTGGCGGAGGCTCTAAACCGGATTGCGCCTTTACGGCTTCTCCGTAGCAGTGGATCCAGGAGGGCTCCTTGGTTCACCAAGGAACTCCAGGAGATGAAGCGCCAAAAGAGACACCTAGAGCGACGCTGGAGGGCTAGTAACTCCGAATCCGACCGAACACAATTAAGAGCCTTTATTAGGACTTATCTAGTGGTGATATGGGCAGCAAAATGTGCGCATTTTTCCGCTCTTATTGCATCCGCAGAATCTCACCCAGCCACCCTGTTTAGGATAGCCCGCTCCCTCTTGAAAGGGAGGGATGCGGACGAACCCTTACAGGTTAGAGCTGAGGAATTTGTTCAGTTTCTGTTGGATAAAATCGCTCAGATTCGGATGGACCTGGACTCCACTTGGACGGTACCAGCCAAGGCACCGGGGGAAGGTCCTGATTGGATTTATGGAGCGAGTTTCAACTTGTCGCTCCTGAGGAAGTGGACAAGGCCATGGGAGCGGTGAGTGCCTCCACCTGTTTACTGGACTCGTGTCCCTCCTGGCTGGTCTCAACCAGCAGGGAGGTGACACGTGGCTGGCTCCAGAGGATTGTTAACACCTCTTTTCTGGAGGGATCCTTCCCGCATCCTCTAAAGGATGCGGTGGTGAGACCCCTCCTTAAGAAACCATCCCTGGATCCAGCCATTTTAAACAACTATCACCCAGTCTCCAACCTCCCATTCATTGGGAAGGTTGTTGAGAAGGTGGTGGCCTTTCAACTCCGGCGGACCTTGGATGAAGCAGATTACTATCCCTTTCAGTCGGGTTTCAGGCCTGGTTACAGCACAGAAACTGCTTTGATCGCGCTGATCGATGATCTCTGGCGGGCCAGGGATAGAGGACATTCCTCTATCCTAGTGCTCCTTGACCTCTCAGCGGCCTTCAATACCATCGACCATGGTATCCTTCTGCGACAGTTACAGGAGGTGGGAGTGGGAGGCACCATTTTAAGGTGGTTCTCCTCCTACCTCTCGGACAGGTCGCAGTCAGTGTTGGTTGGAGGACAGAGGTTGACCCCTAGGCCCCTCAAATATGGGGTGCCACAGGGTTCGGTCCTGTCCCCCCTAGTTAACATCTACATGAAGCCGCTGGGTGAGATCATATGCCGGCACGGGATCAAATATCATCAATATGCAGATGATACTCAACTGTATCTGTCTGCCCCGTGCCAACTCAGTGAAGCAGTGGAAGTGATGTGCCAGTGCCTGGAGGCTGTCAGACCGAGTGGCTATTGATGCTGCCTCCCAAGGTTAGTCCAGACATTCCACCTCTTAGCCTGGGGGGTGAAATTATACACCCCTCAGAGAGGGCCCACAATTTGGGTGTCCTCCTGGATCCACAGCTGACGTTAGAGCACCAGCTGTTGGCTGTGACCAGGAGGGCTTTCGCCCAGGTTTGCCTGGTGCACCAGTTGCGGCCCTACCTGGACCGGGAGGCACTTCAAATAGTCACTCATGCCCTCGTCACCTCAAGATTGGATTACTATAACGCGCTCTACATGGGGCTGCCCCTGAAGAGTGTTCAAAGACTACAGCTGGTCCAGAACGCAGCCGTGCGAGCGATATAGGGTGTATCTAGATACACCATGTTACACCTATCCTCCGCGAGCTGCACTGGCTCCCCATTGGTCTCCGGATGCGCTTCAAGGTGCTAGTTGTTACTTTTAAAGCCCTACATGGTTTAGGACCTGGCTACCTGAGAGACCACCTCCTGCCGCTTACCTCCCAATGACCAACAAGATCGCACAGGTTGGGCCTCCTCTGGGTACCGTCAACCGGACAATGCCGGCTGGCGGCTCCCAGGGGGAGGGCCTTCTCTGTTGCTGCGCCGGCCCTGTGGAACGATCTACCCGCAGAGATGCGGACCCTTACCACTCTCCCAGCCTTCCGTAAAGCCATCAATACCTGGCTGTTCCGGCAGGCCTGCGGCTGTTGATTGATATCCAGCCCCGCTTAGATGGAATGGATGATGTGGAATTTTAATATTATATATTCTATTTTTAAATTTTAAATGTTTCTTTGTCTTGTTGTGAGCTGCCCAGAGTCCCAATGGGAGTGGGCGGCATACAAATTTTATTAAACTTGGAAACTTGGAAACTAATTCAAACATGGTTCCAGTATGGACAGCTACAGGCCAGGTGGAAAAAAGATTAAAAAATTGGAAGTCAAAATAATTTATTTAAACAAATAAGAGATCAAAGTTTAATGCATATAAAGAGAATATACAATGTATTAATACAGATGGATTCCGAAACAGAATTAGTTAAAGACTGTATGATAAAGTGGGCTCAAAATATTGAAGAACCAATAATGTTGGATACACGGGAAAGGATCTGGATAAGAAATGTAAAATTTACACAAGCCCAAAACTTGAGAGAAAACTTTTATAAGATGTTTTATAGATGGCATTTAGATCCTAAAAAGTTGGCTTCTATGTATCCGAAGTTACAACCCAAATGCTGGAGATGTGATTCTCTCGATGCTACATATTTTCATATATGGTGGACTTGCAAAAAGGTTAAGGCATTTTGGATAAAAATAAGGTGGATTATGCAAAATATTCTTAAAAAAGGATAAAGTTTACTCCTCAGTTCTTTTTGTTAGGTATAATTACTGATTGTACAGCTGTAGAGATTAATTTGATTTTGCACTTAATAACTGCAGCTAGATTATTGGTTGTCAGCCTCTGCTTTGCTGTTGCTTCGGCTGCCATGAAACGGGGAGGGAGGGCATGGTATTTGGGAGGGGTTACTCATTGTGCTGGAGGAAGGTTCTGGAGTTCAGCTGCTGGTCGGACTACGCATGCGTGGGAGATTCCTGCCAGGACTAACGGCACCAACATTCCATCTTCATGATGCCTTTTGAAGTTATCTTGCACCTGACACTTGAGAGAATTATGATTGGACTGTAACTGTGATGCCAAGGGGAGGGGAATGGGCTATTCTATATATCAATCGCTTTCGTGCCTAAATAATCAGATTTCGCTTCGCTATGCCTTTAATCATTTATAATTAGTAAAAGTACACTTGATTTCCACACATGGAGTCTCGTGGTCTTCTTTCCTAATTATCTAATGGAGAGGTGCTGACAGTAAGCGAAATCTTACTCGCACCCCACCAGGAGATTTCAACCTTCCGTGGGGGGTTACTTACAAGAAGAAACGAGGACGATGTCTTTGCAAGCTAGCGATGAAGAAATTGAAAAGGAAACAGCTAACCCATCATTACCTGAGAGAATGGCTGGTTTAGGAATAGCAGACCCTGTGATTCCCCCCCGATGGTCTTTGACTGTGGGGCAAAAGGAGGACAGCGAAAGTTGGGATGCGGGAGTTACCAGGAGAAAACAAACGGCGAAGCCACTTGAGATGGAACAAATCTTTCCCGAATGAAAACCCCGAGGAAGAGACCAAACGGAAGACTTTGAACAAAGATACTCTATGCAAAAATTCAGGGAGGGTGAAGAGGCTGTGGGGGGATGGGAGCAAACTAACCCAGAAACCGCTTCTCCCCACCCCCAGCCAGGGCAGTTGCCAGAGCTGGGGGGCCTCCCAGAAGACGCAGAAGGGCAAAAGTCCCTCCCTTAACTGTGAAATATGATGGGAATCCGAAAAAACTGGGCCTTTTCATTATGCAAGTTTATAACTTTATGGAAGTTTATGGACCCGATTTAGAATCGGATGACATAAAAGTACGAATGGTGTTGCTTGCTTTGGAAGAAGAGGCAGCCGAATGGTGTTTAAGTCTACACCAAAGCAATTCCCCCTCCTGAGGGATTTTGATGCTTTTATGACTGCGTTTAAGAGAAGATTTGATGACCCCCTGACTGAGAAACGGGAAAAGTTGAAATTTATGACCCTCAGGCAGGGGGATAGACCGGTGTCTCAGTATATTCAGGAGTTTCAACACCTCTCTACTTATAAAAGGGTGGTCTCAGGAGGCGCTTTTGGACCAATTTGCATTAGGATTAAATGAGGACATTTACCAACAATGTGTTAATCGTCACCTTCCCAAGCGCGTTACCACTTGGTATGAAAATGCAGCAGACATTGAGCTTGATTTGATTAGACTGCAACGTGCAAGAGATGAGAGGGAGAGAGCAGAAAAGTCACCCCCCAACTCAAAAGCCCCCTTTCTGAATCAGGGGTGAAGGAAACGGAACCTCCACAGGCAAAGCCAAACCGTTCACTTGTTTCCGTTGCGGGAGGGGGGGCCACCGCGCTCCAGAGTGCCGCGCTAAACTCCCCATGACCGCCCCACCCCCTGCCAAGAGGGAAGGAAAGACCAGCAAGGCCCCAGACAAAAAGAAGAAAGAAAGCTGCCTTCGCTGCTGACACCATCCCCCCCCCGCGGTTCATGCAGAACGTGGAGGAAGAAGCTGATGCCTCCACCAGCTCCTCTGATGACTCCGATGATGACGCCTCGCCTCTCTGGGTGAGTTCAAACAAAGGCCCCATGCTGATCCCAATAGAATTAAGGGTACCGCCCGATGGGGTGCCAGAGCAGCTTCCCGCCCTCCTTGACTCGGGTTGCTCCTGCTGCATGATCAATCCTGCAATGGTGGAAAAACTGGGCCTCAAATTAAGGACTTTGAAAACCCCTATTGTGTTTTGCCAAATAGATGGTTCCATAGCAGGGGGTGGGCCAGCCCACTTCTATACTGAACCTCTAGAGATGAAAATGGGCACCCCATAGTATTATCTCTTTTATTGTGGCTCCTGGAATGGACAGACCCCTCATTTTAGGCCTCCCCTGGCTTCGAAAATGGAACCCTCGCATAAATTGGAGGGAGGGATGGCTGCGCATTCGCACAAGCACACCTCCAGAAGGGGAGGGTGTTACCCCGGAGCCTGCTGGCTGCAGCTCCGCTTTGGCCGCCAGAGGGCAGGAGAGAATTCAAGGAGAGGAAAATTCCAAAAGTGTATTGGGACTGAGGGGAGTTTTTAGTGAAAAATCTTCAGATAAACTTCCGCCCCACAGACCTACTGATTGCTCCATCGATATTTTGCCCGGTGTCAAGCTTCCAAAGCCCCAAATATATTCCATGTCCCTAGAGAGATGGAGGAAATGAGAAAATTCATTGATAAGAACTTGGAAAGGGGTTTCATCGAGCCAGCACGACCCAAAGTAGCTGCACCTGTATTATTAAGGGAAAAGAAGGATGGCTCCCTGAGATTATGTGTTAATTTCAAGAACCTGAACGGTATCTCTGCCCAAAACCTCTACCCGTTGCCGCTAATGAAGGACATGTTAGCCCAATTGGGGAAGGGCCGCATTTTCACTAAACTGGACCTCAGAGAAGCATACTATAGAGTCTGCATAAAGGAGGGGGATAAGTGGAAGACTGCTTTCAACTGCCCCCTCGGTTGCTTCCAGTTCTGAGTGATGCCCTTTGGCCTGCAGGGGGCCTGCAGTTTTCATGCAATTTTAATGAGATCTTGCATGACCACCTTTACAAAGGCGTTATCGTATATTTGGACGATATCCTTATTTACACTCAGACTTATGACGAACATGTCACTTGGTCCGCACTGTCTTGAAAAAGCTCAGGGCCGCTGAACTGTATGCCAAATTGTCCAAGTGTGAATTTCACCAGGCAAAGATTGACTACCTAGGGTATCGTATCTCCCCGCTGGCATTGAGATGGACCCTGGAAAGGTGAAGGCAGTCACTGAGTGGGAGGCACCCCGTACATGCAGGCAATTGCAAAAGTTTTTGGGTTTTGCCAATTTCTACCATCAGTTCATTCCTTCTTTTGCCAAAATTGCGCTTCCTATCACTAACTTGTTGAAGTCCAAAGGTGGGCCTAAACCTAAGCCTAGCAAGCCACTGGATTGGACCATGGAGTGTCAAGCTGCTTTCGAGAAGTCGAAGCGCCTCTTTGCAGCGGAACCGGTTCTGAAGCATCAGGACATGGACAAGCCTTTTGTCGTCCAAGCTGATGCCAGTGACGTGGCTGTTGGGGCCGTCTTGCTTCAAGCCAACGACCAAGGTAATTTGCAACCTTGCGCTTACACCTCCCGCAAGCTCACAGACACTGAAAGACGTTGGGCTATCTGGGAGAAAGAGGCTTTTGCAGTACGCTGGGCCTTGGCCACGTGGCGCCACTTTCTAGAGGGCGCTAAACACCCTTTTGAGGTGTGGACTGACCACAAAAATTTAGAGGCTTTGAGGACTCTATGCCGCCTGTCCCTAAGCAGATGCGCTGGGCTCAGCATTTCAACCGCTTCAATTTTACACTCAAGTACATCCCAGGAGGGAAGTTTCATGGCTGATGCTTTGTCCAGACTCCCTCAATACAACTGCTCTAAACTGAGTATTGTTCAGCCTGTCGTTCCCGCATCCAGCCTTGCGGCTCCGGTGGTCACTCGACAGCAGGCACGCTCGAAAGTGGAGGTGCCTCAGGATTTCCTTTCTGACCTCAAATGGGCCCTTCCCCAGGATGACTGGTTCCAGCAGCATCAGGATGAGTGCACAATGAGAGACAATTTACCGTGGATCGGAGCTAAGCTTTACGTCCCAGCCTCTCTTCGTCTCGTCGTCCTCCAACGAGCTCACGATTCTAAGTTGGCGGGTCACTTTGGGTTTGTAAAGACATTGCATCTGGTGAAGAGGCAGTTTTGGTGGCCCTCTTTGAAAAAGGAATTGAACTTTATGTTGCCAGTTGTCCGGTCTGTGCAGCCGCTAAACGGCCACCTGGAAAGCCGCAAGGCCTACTTCAATCCGTAGCCCACCCTGTCGCCCCTTGGAAGGAAATTTCTATGGACTTCATTGTCGAACTTCCTGAGAGCCAGGGGCACACCGTCATTTGGGTGGTTACGGACTTATTTTCAAAACAAGTTCATTTTATTCCGTGTCACAAGATTCCTTCTGCAAAGGCACTGGCTAAACTCTTCATTTCTCACATTTACCGTTTGCATAGGGTGCCTGATCGCATCATTTCCGATAGAGGTGTCCAGTTCACTTCTGTTTTCTGGAAGGAATTTCTTAAACGCATTGGCTCCGCCCAGGGACTAAGCTCCACCCACCACCCTCAGACTAATGGGGCTTGCGAGAGGACTAATTCTGTTCTGGAACAATATTTACGTTGTTTCATCAATTATCAGCGAGATGATTGGGTGGACTTGCTACCGCACGCTTAAGTGGCCTACAATAATTCAGTCCATACCAGCACTGGTTTCACTCCTTTTCGTGTTGTTTTTGGTCAGGATTTTGTTCCTATTCCTGAGCTTCCTCGTGAACAACCACAAGTTTTTCCATCGCTGATTGGAGCGGACGTTTGAGCCATGTTTGGCCTTTGGCTCTTAGTACTTTGGATGCTGTGCATCGTGCTCATAAGAAACAGGCTGATAAGAAGCATGCACAACCTTACCAGTACAGGGAGGGTGACCTGGTTTATTTGTCCATGAAGTTCCTTCAAACTACACAAAAGTCAAAGAAGTTGGGGCCTAAGTACGTGGGTCTGTTTCCCATCATCAAGATCATCAATCCTGTTTCAGTTCGTTTGCAGCTGCCCAAGCATCTCAACCGTGTTTATCCTGTATTCCACATTAACCTCATTAAGCCTGTTCGTGTTTCTACTTTACGTCCACCTGTGGACCCTCCGCTTGCCCCCCTGTTGGTTGATGGGGAACGTCATTTTGAAGTTCGTGAGATATTGGACTCTCGACGGCGGCGGAATCAAATACAGTACCTAGTGGCTTGGAAGCATTTTCCTCCATCTCATACCAAATGGGTAAACAAGTCCCATGTTCGTGCCCCCCGGCTGCTTCAACAGTTTTATTCTGCTTATCCTGACAAGCCTTGACTTTTTCTCCCCCCCCCTTTTCTTTTCTGTTTTTTGTTGTTTGTCTGTTTGTTTGTGTTTTTCTCGTTTTCCAGGCCTGACTGCCTTTTTCCGGGGGACGGCCGGATGTCAGCCTCTGCTTTGCTGTTGCTTCGGCTGCCATGAAACAGGGAGGGAGGGCATGGTATTTGGGAGGGGTTACTCATTGTGCCGGAGGAAGGTTCTGGAGTTCAGCTGCTGGTCGGACTACGCATGCGTGGGAGATTCCCGCCAGGACTAACGGCACCAACATTCCATCTTCGTGATGCCTTTTGAAGTTATCTCGCACCTGACACTTGAGAGAATTATGATTGGACTGTAACTGTGATGCCAAGGGGAGGGGAATGGGCTATTCTATATATCAATCGCTTTCGCGCCTAAATAATCAGATTTCGCTTCGCTATGCCTTTAATCATTTATAATTAGTAAAAGTACACTTGATTTCCACACATGGAATCTTGTGGTCTTCTTTCCTAATTATCTAATGGAGAGTGCTGACAATTGGTGGTGCAATACTGGAAGAAGGAAGATTTGCTTACAATTCAAGAATGGACATTGAAAGTCACAAATGTAACCGAGATGGCTAAAATATCTGCATATTTTAAGGACCACTCAAACAAGAGATATCAAGACTGGAAAAAATGGATTGATTATATACAAAATAAATATGGGATTAAGAATTAGGCTTGACGAGGGGTGTTAGATTTTAATGTAATATGATTGCACATGTATACTGTCTTCTCTTATTTTTTCTTTAAAACTAAGATATGTTAAGTATATTGATATGGAAGCATAAATACCATCAACATAGATTGGAGTTTGCTCAGAAGCGGAAATACACCAATGAGAGGAAGAGTGGGAAACAGAAGAGAGAAGAAATGGGAAGAGAGGGATAGGAGAGAGGTAAGGGGGGAAGATGAGGAGGATAAGGAGGAGTGGAATGTAGAGAGAGGAGAAGGAGAAAGGAAGGGAAAGTAGAGTAGGGAAGGATGATGGAGGGAAGAAAGGAGGTAGGAGAGAGGTAGAAGAAAGAGGTGTATGGAGAGCAGAAGAGCTAATAATGGGTTTTTATCTTTCTGGGCATTGATGACAAGAGGAACTGATGTAATTACTACTTAATACAATAGGATACTGGCTATGTAATAGTATACATGTGATTGCATGTTATGAAAATGGAAAATAAAAAAGTATATTACAAAAAAAAGATCCCCAAATATTTCACCTTGTTCGTAACTTGCATCTCCAAGATTTCTGCCAATTCTTCTTTGTGTTTTGATGATATGTTCTTTGTCATGATTTTTGTTTTGTCTTTGTTTATTTTTAAACCTGCTACTTTTCCATATTCTTCAATACTTTCTATCAATTTGGGTGCAGATTCCAGTGGCTCCTCGAGAATGAAGACTAAATCATCTACAAATGCTTGCAACTTATATTCTTCTTTTAAATAGTCATTCCCTTTATTTCTTCCTCTTCTCTGATTCTTCTATTTAAAACTTCTAGCGTTAGGACAAAAAGTAGCAGTGATAATGGACAGCCTTGTCTCGTACCTCTCTTTATTTCAATAAGATCTGTCAGTTCTCCATTTATCATTATCTTAGCTGTTTGTTTGTGATATACTGTTTGTATAGCATGAATAAAATTCTTGCCAAAGTTCATTAGTTCCATTTGTTGTATCATGAACAGCCACTTCACATTATCAAAAGCCTTCTCCGCGTCAAGAAACATCAAGGCCATTTGCTTTTGGGGGTGGGCTTCATAATATTCCAAGGTGTCCAAAATTATTCTTACATTGTCTCTAATTTGCCTCTGGTAAAAAACCATTTTGGTCCGAATGGATAAACCCATTTAAATATTTTTTCAGCCTCTCTGCCAGTATGGAAGCAAATAACTTGTAGTCAGAGTTTAACAAGGAAATTGGTCTGTAGTTCTTAATTTGCATATGGTCTGCCTCCTCTTTGGGTATTAATGTAAAGTATGCTTCTAGCTAAAATTTGGGTACTTTACTTTCAATCATAACTTCATTCATAACTTTTAACAGGGGAAGAGACAAGGATTCCTTTAGTGTTTTGTAGAATTCCACAGGTAAGCCATCCGGACCGGGGCCTTCCCATTCTTTTGTCTTTTAAGAGCTTGAGCTAACTCCATCATTGTTATTCTACCTTCTAACATAGTTCTAATATTGTTGGGTATTAGGGGAAGATTAGCATTTTGTTGATATTGTTTAACTTCTTCCTCTTTTATATTCTCTTGTTCATACAACTTAGCATAATAATCTTGTATGATTTTCTTCTTTTCTGCATTTCCATAATGGGTTTGTCCTTGTTCATCTTTTAGTTGTTGTATTTTCTTAGCCACTCTCTCCTTTCTCAGTTATATGCCAACCATCTACCTGGTTTGTTTGCATTTTCAAAATAGTTCTGTTTAGCGCCTCTAATTTTTTATGCCAGTTCCTCCTTTTCCAGTAAGTCCATTTTATGTTTAATTATATCATTTTTATTTTAATCTCTTTCTTTTGTGGAGATTTCTGTAATTCTTTTTCCAAAATACTATAATCTTTTTCTAGGTTTTTGGATGTTTGTCTTTTCTTTGAGTTTCTCATTCTTGTATAGTCTATTATCAGACCTCTAGAAAAGGCCTTCATTGTATCCCAAAGATTCTGCAAGGATATGCTTCTTTTTTTTTTCTTTAAAAAAGAAAGTCAATTCTTTTTCAATTTTCTTTAGAAAGTCTTTCTCTTTCAGTATCGTGTTGTTTAAAGTCCATCTAGATCTTGTTCTTTGTGCTCTCCATTTTATTGTCATTGGGTTGTGGTCGGCCCAAATATTTGGTTCAATTTCAACTTCTTGTATACTACCAAATAGGTCCGTTGAGGCCCAAATCATATCAATTCTAGAGAATGATAAGTGTCTATTTGAGTAGAAGTATATTGTTTTTTGGTGGGGTTTCTTTCTCTCCAGATATCTTTTAGATTGATTTCATCCATCATCTTGAAGAAGGATTTCTGGAGTGTTTTTCTATTTGATTTTATTGTTTTATGGGTTTTATGATCGATGTTCTGGTTTATAATGCCATTAAAGTCTCCCACCATACAAATATCAGAGCCAAGGTGGCGCAGTGGTTAAATGCAGCACTGCAGGCTACTGCTAGATCAGCAGTTCAGCGGTTCAAATCTCACCGGCTCAGGGTTGACTCAGCCTTCCATCCTTCCGAGGTGGGTAAAATGAGGACCCAGATTGTTGGGGGCAATATGCTGACTCTCTGTAAACCACTTAGAGAGGGCTGAAAGCCCTATGAAGCGGTATATAAGTCTACTGCTATTGCTATTGCTATAATCTAAGTCAATTATTTTCTTGTGGAGTTTTTATAAAATTCATCTTGTTTTTCGTTAGGTGCATAAATTGCAATTAAGAGTATTTTTCTTACATTGTCCATAATTTCCACCATCAAAATTCTTCCATCCTCATCTGTATAAATTTGTTTTGCTGGGATTTCATCTTTAATATAATAAGTCACACCTCTTTTCTTACAGTCCGCCAAAGAGGTGAAAGTTTTGCCAAGTTTTGGTTGTACTAATAAATAATCGTATCTTTGTTGAATGTTTACTTCTTGTAAGCAAATTATATCTAATTTTAGCTTTTCTAATTTATGGAATATTTTTCTTCTTTTGATTACCAAATTAAGTCCACTTACATTAATTGAAAGCAATTTGTTCCTTCCATCTTTATGTTTTATAATTAGGATTTATGGCTCTAGTTGTTCTTGGTTCCTGTTTTTCTCTAATCTCTACCCCCCCCTACCACCTTCTACAATGTTAATCCCACCTACGGCACCCTCCGCTTTCTCAGATTCAGTTATAGGTATGTCTAACAATTGCACCAGAAGTTCTTTTCCAGACTTCTTGGCCTTTCCTTTGAGATGTTCTGTATAAAAAGCTTCTGCTTTCTCAATTGTATCAATTCTGTACTTTTGTCCTTTCCATATAAATATTAAACCTTCTGGTATCAGCCATCTATAGTTAACTCCTAATTTGAGTAGAATTGGAGTCAAAAATTGGTATTTTCTTCTTTTTTCTCTCACTCTTCTTGGAATTTGCTTTAAAATTACAATCTCCTTGCCTTTGTATTCCAATTTTCTATCTCTTATTTTTGCAATATTTGTAGTTTTAGTGCTTTTTTAGTAAAACTTACATGGACTTCCCTTGGAAGAGTGTTTCTTGTTGCATATCTTGTATTTACTCGAAATGTCTCATCTATACAATCCAACATCTTCTCTTGAGATATCTCTAACATGTCCATCAGAATTTCAGATATTATTTGTGGCAAATTCTCCCCATTTCTATTATATTTTGAAATCTTAAAAAATACTCAGAACGCTCCATCTCCCATCCTATTATTGCACTACTTTCTATTTCGATTTTGCTCAATCTACTGTCGAGTTCTTCTTTCCTCTTCTCTCTTTGTTCCTCTTTTTCGGCAATCTTTTGCATTCGATCTTCTTGTTTCACAATCCAGTTTTGTATAGTTACAATCTTTCCCTGTTTGATCTAGTTTCTGATCTGTTTCCAATTCACTGATCCATTGTCTCCATATTTTTTTCCATGTTTTCAGACTTCTTCACTGGCGTATCTAGTTTTTCATCTGTGCTTGTTTGTAATTTTTGTAGTTTTTCATTGGTGCTTGTTTGTAATTCATTGGTGCTTGTTTGTAATTTTTGTATTGCTTGCATAATTGTTTCTAGTGTTGTAGCCTTCGCTTTTTCTTGCTGGATCATTGTTTGTATTGATCTTTGCCCTCCTGCCGGAGAAGAGGCAGGGGTCGTTGTAGCGGAGCCCACTGGAGTTACCTTCCTGCTCCCATATTGGGGCATACCAGGGGTTGTGACTTTAAATATGTGCCTTTCTCCCTGGCTCAGCTGATAACGGAGGAGAGCCTGTGGCTTAGTGGTTAACACATCTGCCTAATATGTAATACAGCCCAGGTTTGAATCCCAGTAAGGGTATGGCTAGCTGATGAGAGCTAAATAGCTTGAAATAGATCTATACTAGTCTCCCTTTATTTATCAGCACAAATACAACACAAATGTAACAAAGGCAACAGTAAAAATATTGGGTTTCTGTCTGGATGGTCTCTTGTGATGAGCCGATGGACAGAGAATGGAAGCAGTTAACTTCCTCCCATATTTGGGCATACCAGGGGTTATGACTTTATATATATATTATATATATATATATATATATATATATATATATATATATGTGTGTGTGTGTGTGTGTGTGTGTGTGTGTGTGTATTTGTGCTGATAAATAAATAAAGGGAGACTAGAATAGATCTATTTCAAGCTATTTAGCTCTCATCAGCTAGCCATACCCTTACTGGGATTCGAACCTGTGCTGTATTGCATCTTAGGCAGATGTGTTAACCACTAAGCCAGAGAGTTCGACTCCTTATTAGCTGTGCCGGGGTGAAAGATATCTATTTAGAGTTACAACCCCCGGTATGCCCAAATATGGGAGGAAGATCACTACTTCCATTCTCTGTCCTTCGGCTCGTCACAAGAGACCATCCAGACAGAAACCCAATATTTTACTGTTGCCTTTTTTACATTTTTACTGTTTCCTTTGTTACATTTGTGTATTTGTATATATATGTATATATGTATATAATGTGCATATGTGCGTGTGTGTGTGTGTGTGTGCGTGTGCGTGTGTATGTATGTATGTATCTCAAATATTTCAAAAAGGTAGGAAGGGGAACAAGCCAGAAAAGAGGAGCAATAAAACAAAAAAAATATTCAACACTTAAAAACTTCAGGGCTTCTACAAAAAAAAAGAAAAAAAAAAAAAATGCAGAGGCAATCAAAAAGAAAGAGAAAAACCATTACATCCCAGGCAGAGTGGTGTAAACATAGTCAGGAAAAATATGAAGGAGAGAGTTCAAAGTATTTTCTTTTCACTTTTGATTAGAAGAACTTTCACACCAATTTTCTCTTAGAGATTTTCATGCATTTTCCAAAATAAGTTTCCAGACACTAAGAATCCACAAGAAACACCTGCGTAAACAACTGTGGTTCTTGCCTCTTATCATGTCTTGACCTTGAATAGGAACATTCTCTTTAAATAGCTCCGGCAAACAGTTTGGTAACATTGTTTCAAAGACCGCTAGGTGGCAGTGTTAGATTGTATCAATCCCTAGCCCCTTAACTCTGCCTTTGGAAAAAAATACTCTTGACAGAGAATCACGGGCCTAGGGAAGCATAACGAAAGAAAAAGAAGAGTCTTTAAGGCATAATAAAGGAAGAGAATAGTCCCAATCAAATCACTGCCAGATGTCAAAAAAGCTTCAGCAACGAGTCCACATTAAATTGAAACTAGTTATAACAAGAATCCAATCTGGTTCCCGGTGACAAGAAAAAGAAAGCCCGGACGATCTCAATTAACCATGCTCAAACCCGCCGATAGTTCTCTGTTTATATTCTATTTTCTTTAAATCTCCAAGTTTAGGGTGTTCTCTTTAGAATAAAAAAACTTTATAAAATCTCACCAAAACAGCATGCTTCATTCTCTCCAGCTCTTGCTTTGTGGAGCTGTTGGCAGCTTCGGCAGCCTAGGGGCTGGCTCTTGATCGCGAGGAAAAGGGTATTTCCCCTGTATCTCCAGAGACTTTTCGGGTGTCTCTGGGTTCATAGGGCTTTCCCCTACCTCCCATTGTCTCTTCGGGGACAGCTTGGGTCTGATTCAGACCATCCAGGCAACCCAGATTCAACAGCTAGTCTGGAGTATCCAGAAAAGCTGCAGTACCGCCACAACGCATAGCTCCAATGGCGCTCTTGGTAGCTTCTTGCCACCACCCTACCATGGTATCCTGCAAAGTCACAGCTGTAGGCTTACTTACCTTTAGGCAACCACAGGGAAGAGGCAGCAGTAAACAGCAGGGCAGACAGGTGGGGAAGTCAGCAAGGATCGAATCAGTGTGGATCAGTAAGTCAACAAGGCACAAGTGATGACATAGGAGCCAAGCCAGGAAAGGGAATAAGAGGGGAGTCACTGCGGTATATATAGGGCTCTCAGAGGAGCAGCGATCGGTGAGCCAGCGAATAGCGGGCAGGTAGGCAGACAGGGTAAGCATGGTGCGAATGGGCGGGGCAAGATAGCGGCGATCGGGTAGGAGCGAGTGGGGGCAGGCAGGGGACTGTATTGGTACGGGGGCATGGTCAGGCCGCCATCACTACCGGTACGCAAACGTACGGCCAATTTCCACTACCTATTTGGCTGAACCGTACCATACCAGGAGGAACCCACCTCTGGCTGTGTTGACACCTCATTCAAAGAAAATGAATTTATGAGGAAGAAATAATGCCTTGGCTCTATAAAGGACTGAAGGAAAAAATAAAGGTCTGCCATGCAAAGCAATGAAAAATGAAGGGGGTACCTTTTGCACATTCTTAAAAGTAAATGTAGGACAGTATCAAAGAAGTATTCAATACTAGTATATATTTTAAAACACAGCAATCCATTATCTCTGTGCCATTTTAAGGCACAACTCACACATATTTGATTCTATGTCCATGTATAGGATCAAACAGAAGCCAAGATTTATTTTAAAGTATCCACTCTATTGTATATCCAACAAGAAACATGTAGAAGAAAGACATGCTCTTTAACTTTATTTCCAAAGATGCATTTACTGTAATTGTATTAAATTGTATTACATTTATAATGTGATATGAAATTTGATAGTCTCTGCCTGGCATTCTACAATTACATTCGTTATTATTTCTGTAACAAATAATGCATTTAAAGTTTATCATTCAAAAATGAAATGTGTTGTTTTGACCAATGTCATAAGCCAGCTATAAATATTTAATATATTTAATAAACAAACCTCTACTCTACCTTTAATATAACATTAGGCTTCTAAATATACTATTTCTGCTCTTATTTCTAAATGTGTTACATTTTTCCAGACATAATCTGAAGGGTTTCCCCATACTGTACATCCTGCTTGTCTTGTTGTAAAAAACCATTTCTTTAGCTTATGAATTGATGCCATCCACAACCCATGCCCAGCACCCTAGAAAGAGAAGTTCCATTTATTCACTGCTGCCAGAACAATATGTATGGTCTGCCTGCTGTACTTCCGGGCAAATGCCTTTATCTCAGTTGGCTAATGTGTTGTGAGAATAACCCTAGTTCTTTTTCCAGGCCAGTAGATCTGTGAAATGCTGGCTTCTTTTTAACCGTCCATTGATGAAAGGCTGAACTTTAAAACATTTGCTACTGTAATGGCAAACCTTATTTTTGAACCAAAACTTGTGGAACAGGAAGGGACTACATCAGATGTGAAGAAAGTCAGTAGAAACTACATATCCTCAAAGATCTGCTCCTGAAAAGAAAAATGGCTGAAATGGGTGGGAGGGGAAAAGAGAAGAGGAACTCATAGTTGGAGAAAAGAAGAGAGGAAGGATCATAGGGGGACTTAGTAACTCTAGTAACATATGCGGACGATACACAATTGTATCTCTCCGCCCCATGGCAGCTCAGTGTAGTGGTGGACATGATGCGGATGCCTGGAAGCTGTCAGGATCTGGATGGGGGTGAACAAACTTGCACTCAACCCTGACAAGACCGAGTGGCTGTGGATGTTGCCCCTGAAGGACAGCCCAGAGAGTCCATCCTTAATCCTGGGGGGTGAAAATTTACATCCCTCAGAGAGGGTTCCGCAACTTGGGGGTCCTCCTGGATCTGCAGCTGACATTAGAACATCACCTGTCGGCCCGTGACCAGGGGGGGCCTTTGCCCAGGTTCGCCTGGTGCATCAGTTGCGGCCCTATTTGGATCAGGAGGCACTTCAAACGGTCACTCACACCCTCGTTCACCTCAAGACTGACTATTGTAATGCGCTCTACATGGGGTTGCCCCTGAAAGGTTCGGAGACTACAACTAGTCCAGAATGCAGCCGCCTAGCGAGCGATACTGGGGTGTACCAAGATACACCCATGTTACATCTATCCTCCGCGAGCTGCACTGGCTTCCTATTGGTCTCCGAATGCGATTCAAGGTGCTGGTCATTACCTTTAAAGCCCTGCATGGCTTAGGGCCTGGATACCTGCAAGGACCGCCTACTGCCGCATACCTCCCAACAGCCGATAAGATCACACAGGGTGGGCCTTCTTCAGGTGCCGTCAGCCAGACAATGTCGGCTGGCAGCTCCTGGAGGAGGGCCTTCTCTGTAGCCGCTCGACCCTATGGAATGAACTACCCCCCGAGATCCAGACCCTGCCCACTCTCATGGCCTTCCAAAAGGCTATTAAAACCTGGCTATTCCAGCAGGCCTGGGGCTGTTGACTCATGTCTGAGATCCAGCCCCGACCAGATTGGGTGCATGATGAGGTTTTTTAATCTGTCTTTTATGTTTTTAATTCTTATTTTTATAATTTACTTTCTGTAAGCCGCCCGGAGTCCCCCGGGATTGGACGGCCTATAAATCTATTAAATACAATACAATACAACTGCCACCTAAACAGAACACCTGGCTAGTATCATTGCCAAAGTTGAAAAACAATGTCAGTCCAAACAGTCATTTCATAAACAGTATAATTCTCAAATGGGTGCAGCATGGGAAAACAAGCTCTGCCATGTGGAAGAGCTTGAAATTATTTTGATTGAAATATTTTGGCATGCATGGGCCCACGATGACTGAAGAATTGTCCATTGGGTTGCAATAAATGCATAATATAGTTTATATATAAATAGCAAAATTAAAAAAAACTATTTATTATCTCATGGGGCTGCAGGGCCACATGCATTCTTGGGACACAAGTTGGACATGCTTTCGTCATTTTGCCTTAATAAATGGACCGCCATATAAGCCTTTAAAAATGTTCTTCCATGTTTTTCAAAAGGGAGTCAGGTTTTGTGTAAGTATTTCGGACTATATTTATTGTTTCTTTCTTTATTAGTTTCAGATGGCTGCCCCAACTTACAAGTAGAAAAAATAACCCAACAGGATCTACTTTAGATTCAAACTAAAGTGCAAATGAGAGTTTGAGCCTTATTCTTAGGCAGAATTACAGCTCTGAGCACAAACAGCAATGAAAAAAAGTTCTTAAGACAAAGCTTTATAAAAATCATATAGTCCTGGTTTCAAAATGTCTTTCCTCCTTTTTAGCTCTTGCCAATATCCGATTAAGGAAAAGAGCTACCAGGTCAGATGATGACTTCAAGCACGTTTGGAGCAAGAAAACTCTTCATACTTTGGCAAAGTATGCCAAAGTTTTGGCATATTTTTCCTGTCAAAAACTTGTAATCTTGAGCTTATGTTTCAGGATAACTGAACTATGTTGAATTGGTTAATCCATTTAGGGACACTTGCATGAATACTGAGCCATAATCAAAAGAGATGGGTGCCCCTAACAGGCTAGACCACATCGGCAACCTGCGGCTCAGCCCCCTCCTGATGCCACTGCTGTTGCCGCCCTTCCTGGCCTGCCTACTACACTCGCAGTGCATTGCGCAGCACAGTGAAGTTAGCATGCTTCACAATGGGGAGATGGGATCCCCTCCTCCTCCTGGAGCCCATTATGATGCAGAGCCACAATGTGACCCTATCCTACTCGCCTTTGGCAACAGCAGCGGCTTTTGCTGCGGTGCTGGCCAATGACTGGGGGGTGGCGAGCAGGCTGTGTGTCCAGCACCAACGAAAGCCGAAAGCTGGAAGTAGCTGCCCACCATTTCTTGCTGCCAGTTGGGCAGCCAGAGAGACAGAGACAGATTCAGCTCAATTCGGCTCCGTCTGCTCCCCTCTCCATCTTTGCCCAGTTTTGAAAGGATTCAGTGGATGCTGCCTTGCTGATGGTGTGTGCGCGTGTCATCCCATAGTTTGCCTGCTAAGCGTCTTTGGGGATGCCCATGCCGAGGGACTATATTTTCTGGTCAGTTTGGACCGAGTTTGCAGGATGCGTATGCATGCCTGTGAGTGTACTGCTGCTTGGTGTGATGCTTCTCTGAAGTGAGTGTGGCAATCTAAAACGGCAACCTCGTCAAATTGCAATGTAACAGCCTGACAGTCACTCCTTTTGCAATACAAGATTTCCATATCTTTCCAGAGACGGAGAAAATGTGGCCGAATTTCCTTACAGTTATTCCCTGGGTGTAGGGGTGGGAAGTGCGGGTGGGAGGGGGAGGGAGGGAGAGAGAAAGGGATACAGAAAGAAAAAGAGGAAAGAAAGAAAGAGAGAGAAGCAGATAGCACTTCCATCTGACAACCATAATCAGCCCTATGACCATGCATATCCCTACTAGTCTATAAGAAATAGAAGGGTTAGCACTGAATTCTGAAAACAAATGATGCTGCTCAAGTAGTCTGCTACACTGCCATGTTCTTTTATATAAGGTATTTTTCCTCAGTTCCTGTTTTATTACACAATTGATAAAAAGCTATTATTAATGCTCAGGCATAAATGTGTGGATATTAGATCTTCATTCAATAAGATGCTCATTAAAGTTAAAATGAAAAAAGATATCAAGCAGAAAGTCTCCACAAATATCTTCCTATATAAGAAAATTGTCCCTTTGGATTCAGAAAAATATATATTTAAAATTTAAAAAGCTTTTTTTTGTCTCCCAGAAAACCTTCATTTATGAATGCCAGATAAGCTAATGTTATAAATAAGTGAAGTCCTACTGTTTTTATGACAGTTTTAGCTAATAAGTGATTAGATACTAATTTCAGCACAAGAGTTGATTAGATAGTGAATAACTAATTGACCACTACAAAGCAATAGTGTTAATTCCATCCAGGTTTCAAGATAATTTATGCAATTTTTAATTGGGATACTACCTGAAATACTAATACTTAAGTCAACTGAATTATTCTGAAGAAATTTTAGTAGCTCATAGCTTTTGGTACGTCCACCTGTGTCTGTGTTGCTTAAAATGCATAACTTCACGATACAATGATATGGTAGCCAACTATCCTCTCATTAGTGGAATATGTTTTCCCACTGTGCCGCATTGTTTTGCTTTTATTATTGAAGTGGGATATACATTACGACCACCTTGTCTGACACATTCTTTTGTTTCATCACCTAAATAGCTGCATCACTTTACTAATAAGAGAAGTAAGCAGTTTTGGGTCAGGAAGTTCAAGTTCAGGCAAGCATGAATCTCCTTGTTTTCTATTTAGGAAGTAAACTATCAGAAGATTTTACCTCACAGGAAAAGGGATTATTTATACAACCAGCTCAAATTGTAACAAACAAAGAAACAAATAAAGATGAGCTCTGGCTAGAAAGCAGCTATTCTCCTTGCTTTCCAATTGTTACATTGGAAACAATGTAATTGGACCCTTTTGAATGTAGAAGCCTATGAGAGGTAGCTGGAGACCGAGGAAACATCTTTTTCAAGTTCTTTTTCCAGGTCACACGCCCATCATGGCTGCGCACTCAGTAGGCCCACCGCGCAACCCTTTCACTGATACCCAAATGCAGACGCGGCTCCCTTTTCAGCAGGAGTCTGGCGATAAGCAGCCTGCTTTGCCTACATGATCTACATCGGTTCCCCTCCCCCCAGCCGCATCACCCTGCCCTAAGACACCCTCGCGGGAGACGTCTTCCTTCTTTTACTGCGCCACGACGGTGGACCTGCCATCAACACAACTGCCTTTTCCACCCTCCTGCGTATTCTTTTGCTTCCTGCCTCGGCGCCTTTCCCGTAACTGGGTAGCGGAGATTCTCGTTTCCTTCTTCCCGGCCCTGGTGCTGCCTTCCAGATAGCGGGGCCCGAGGGCTAGGAAAGGTCGATTATCTCCTGCTTTCTCCGCCTGTGTGAGCGCACAATATTGCCAGGGCTGTGGTGTGCGGTAGCTGCGAGACGGCTGGAGGAGGGACAGGCTGTGCACGAGCACTCTGGAGCGGCCGCTTCCAAGCTTTCGCCTCGGCCGTGATAATATTAGTAGCGCGGGAGCCGGCGGCACGAATCCGCCGCTCCGTAGAGGCGCGAACGGAGCTTGCATCTCCCCTCCTTCCCTCCTTCCCCTCCCCTTCTGGCGCCACACTCCCTCCCCTGCCCTGAGCCACCAAGCCGGGATTTCAGTATTATGGCATCGAGGAGAATGGAGGACCAAACCCGTGATAACGTGTCTGAAAACCTTACTCATCATCTATTCCTTCGTTTTCTGGGTGAGTGCCCCAAACTCCGCGCTGGAAGCAGCCCAGTGAGGGTGTAAAGGGTGGGGGTATTGGAAGCGGCTATCCCCCCCCCCCCCCGGCTCGCCCCGAGCGGGTTTATGTGCCGTCTGCGTTGGCGTCGCCGGAGATAACGGAACGTTGCATGGGAACCGCAGCAGCGATTCTTTGCTGCGCAAACGCCTGTTTGCTTGCTATAGCATATTGCTCTCCTCCATGCTAGGCGTCTGTTCCCTCTGCATTTTCTGCCAACATCTCTGGGAAATGTGGTGGACAGCTCACGGAAAATGATGCTTTAGGAATAAAAATCACATGAACTTAAATATTTATTGGAAATGGTTTAAAATACCTACGTACACATCCAATAAATATGTGAAATAAACAGCAAGATATAAAACCTTTGCAAAAAAAAGCTTGCTGCTTTCACTGCTTCTGTTTGTATCCACTTAGCACTACCTACTCAGATGGTTATGTTTTCCTATATGTTATTATTTTGTCAGATTAACTTTTATTGCTGGATGTTCATACAAAAGTTGTAGCTGTTGGAATAGGAAGGGTTATCAAATACAGCATTAATGTCTTCTGTATTCTGGCTTCGTTTGAAATACGGTATATTGTACCATATGATTCTCCTATTTTCAAATAGGCAGTTACTCAATAAAGAATTGAAACCCATTTCTCATTGTTCTTGAATAACAGGAATAAATTATATGCTTTGATTAATAGTACAGTTAAACTGAAATACTGCTTCATTTCCAAGTAAGTGGGACTAGAACTAACCTTATCCCAAGTAATATAGATGTATATAATCATGAATTTAGATACATGTAGTATAGAAGTCTTGCTTTGGTTTAATTGAATATTATGTTGAACATCTCTACTCATTTCAAGAGACAGCCTTATTGCTGATTTTCCACTAGAAAATAGTATATACAGGTGGACATATTTGTAGGAAGATTGCCTCTTTTATTATTTTGAAGGCTATTGAATTGATTTTTTTAGTTCAGGCTTTACTTGCAGTTGCTCTAGAGGGAGAAAAGGGATCTTCACCTGCTTCATTATAGCAAAATAACATAATAATAATAATATTAAAATACTGTGGTTTGTAACTGAAATACATTAAAGAGGTATTAGGTAATGATCTCTGGGTTTTCAAATAGCCTCTAGGGACTGAAATTTTCTTACCAGCTTGGGTTGTTGTTCAGCAGACTCAAATACAGAGTCTATCCTATCTAAGAACTCTTTGGTCATACATCATGAAAGTATAATGTAATGGTTCCTGTTTGGTTTATTTAGTTTATATAGACCTTAAACATTACAGTTCATACTACAGACATTAACCATTCAATGTATCAAAATAAGCTAATGGAATGGCTTTAATATGTTCGGCACAATGAGAAAATGCAATGCTTTGTTTGTTTAAGCTTTGCTTAGTGAGCTAAATCAATATAGGAATAACTTTTTTCCTGATAGTCATCTCCTAATCCTTATCTTCCTATGTTCTTTCCACTTGATGAACAACTTAAGCCTGTTATATAATTTACACATGTGCTACATGTACTGTTTTTACAATTCACATTTGTTTTGATTTTTTAAAAAAATACAGGATTCCTTTTTTAAAATGCATATCTCTGCATAAGTCAGATTTGGGACACCAGAAGCTACTGATATGAATAATTCCTACATCAATTATTCTATAGTTCCTTCCATTCCCATTTCTCACTTATACTTTTAAAATTTGGATTATGTCTATTTTCTATCAGCAGTTGTATCTATCAAACTTTCTACATCTATTTGCTCATCATTAGTAAATACAGGTAGTACTCAATTTACAACAGTTCGTTTAGTGACTGACGTTACAACAGCACTGAAAAAAGTGACTTATCATTCTTCACACTTATGACTATTGTAGCAACCCCATGGTCATGTGATTTACATTCATATGCTTGACAACTGACTGACATTTATGACGGTTTGCAGTATCCCTGGATCATGTGATCACCTTTTTTGATCTTCTGACAAGTAAAGTCAATTGGGAAATCAGATTCATTTAACAACCGTGTTATTAATTTAAAAACTGCAGTGATTTACTTAACAAATGTGGCAAGAAAAGTCGTAAAATGGGGCAAAACTCACTGAACAAATTTCTTACTTAACAACATAAATTTTGGGCTAAATTGTGATCATATGTTGAGGACTACCTGTATGCCAAAGTACACAATCATTTTGGTCTTTCATACAGGAGAGACCCACCTGTGAAAAGATAGAAACAAAAATTCCATCAGAGTATTTTAATAAGGTTTATCGGGTTTGGGAGTGAATTTTTTTCAATAAGGTAGATCTAACATGGTGTTTAGCTACCATTCATTTTGGGACAAAGATAGATGCTTCCAAGCAAACTAAGTATTGGGTTTTCCCCCCTGTGGGATCTAGAGTCAAGGATTTCCTAATTTCAAAGTGTTGTTTACCTTCTATCATGATAGGAACAGGTGGTGTAGGTGCAGGTAGTCTGAGTGATGAGATTACCTCTCGTTTGAGTAAACTAATGTAAAATACTGGGTGGACTTGCCTGAGTGTCTTTGGAAGGAAGAGTTCTATGGTTACTGGGTTGATGACTCTAGTGATAGAGAAAGGTCCAATGAAATTTGGACAGCAAATTTGCAGCCTCTTTGATGGCTGCAGTGACTTCAGGAATTTTGTAGATAAGTATACCCTATCTCCAACATGGAAAGGTTTGGGTTCCACTCTTTTCTTGTCAGCTTGAATTTTAAAAGCTGCTCTAGCGTCCTCTAAAGCTAATCTAACTACTGGCCATGTGTTTCATAAGTGTCTATCCACTCCTTAAGTGAGGGGATAGTGGGTTCTTCTGTGGGTAGTTCAGGCATGGGGCTGAAATCCTGGCCTGTTGCTACTCTAAAAGGAGAGAAACCAGTGCTTGAGTGGACAGTGTTATTTAATGCAACTTCCGCAAAAGGTAGAAGTTCAGTCCAGTTATCCTATTGAAAATTAATAAACATCTTACATATTGTGCTAGGACTGAGTTAAGTTTTTCAGTTTGCCCGTTAGTTTGGGCATGGTGCGATAAGCTCAACCCTTGGGTGGTGCCAAGTAAAGTTAAAAATGCCCTCCAATTCACTCAGAGGTGGATTGGATCACTCTGTCAAAGATGATTCTCTGTGGAGCTTTATGAAGACAATAAATGTGTATCAAGAATAACTTGACTAGACTTTTGGCAGTTGGAATCGTTTGGCAAGGTATAAAATGTGCCTGTTTTGAAAACAGGTCTGTCACAACTCAAATGACAGTATTTCTTACACTTTCTGGTAGTTCTACAATAAAGTCCATAGCAATCTCTTTCCAGGGTGCTGAAGGTTCAGCTACCTCTATAATAGTCCTGGGATTTTCCTTTGACGTCTTTTAGCTGCTGCACAAATAGCACTGCTAACTACATAACTCTCTATGTCCTTTTTTAGTGATGGCCACCAAAATTTTAATTAGGTGTGAAGTTTTCACAAAACCAAAGTGTCCAGCTAATTTGGAGTTGTGGCACCTTGCCATTAAGCGCTGTCTTTGGCTAGCTGGAACATACAATTTCCCTCCCATCCAAGCTAAGTTATCGTTCATCAGGCAGCTGATTTTTGTGGCTCAAAAATCATTCATCAATAGCCAAAGCTTGTTTAAAAGTTTTGGTAGTGTCATTGTTCATCAATGTTTCTTGTTTTGCCTGGGATTTGGTGATTACTTTAGCGGCTAGTTGATTGTTTTATATCATGGGTTTGATTACATCTGGCTTCGTACTATTGTATTGCAGTTTTCTGGATAGTGCATCTTCCAGAAAATTTTTCCCACCTGGGAGATATCTGAGCGTAAATTTAAACTGTTTAAAGTACTAAGCCCATCGTACTTGTTTTGGGGAGAGTTTCCTTGGGGTCTTTAAGGCTTCTCAATTTTTATGATTCGTCCAGACTTCAAAAGGGATCTTACTCCCCTCTAGGAAATGTCTCTAGGTTAAAGTGCCCACCGAACTGTATACGCTTCTTTCTCCCAAATGGCCCACCTTTGCTCAGTTTCATTCAATTTTTTGGATGTGTAAGCACATGGTTGTAATTGGTCTTGCTCATTTTTCTGAAGCGGGACCGATCCTACTGCCACATCGCTGGCACCTGCTTGTATGACGAATGGTTTCTCTGTGTCCGGATGCTTTAGAATTGGCTCTGCTTTAAGTTTTTCAAATGCAGCTTGGCATTCCATTGTCCAGTTCAAAAGCTGCTTCGGTTTCGGGTTACTTTCCCCCTTCGTTTTTAAAAGCTTGGTGATGGGGAGAGCAATCTGGGCGAAAGCGGGGATAAACTGGTGGTAAAAATTGGCAAATCCCAGGAAGCTTTGTAACTGTTTACATGTTCTGGGTAGTTCCCAATCAAGTACCACCTGCACTTTTAAAGGATTCATTTCTTTGCCCTGGTGTGAAATGCAGTACCTAAATAATCATTTTTTTCTTGGTAGAATTCACATTTAGAGAGTTTAGCATAAAGTTTGGCAGAGCAGAGTTTGTTCAGAACAGCCCGGACTAGTTTTACATGTTTTTTTGGTTTCGGTATATAATAAAATGTCATCTAAATGTACCAAAACGCCCTTATACAAATGCTCATGTAGCACTTTGTTTATTAGTTGCATAAACACTGCAGGGGTCCCTTGTAGCCAAATAGGAGCACTTTGAATTGGTAGCATCCAAGAGGGGTGGTTCTATTCATCTCCTGCTTTAATTCTGATATGGTAGTAAGCCTCCCTTAAATCCAACTTTGAAAAAAAAATCCCTTTAGCAAAGTGTGCTAGCATATCTTTCATAAGGGGGAGAAGGGGTATATGTTCCCCACACTGATCGTGTTTAAGTTTCTAAAATCCACAGAGACATTTAGAGCCATCTTTTTTTCTCTAAATAACATTGGGGCTGCAATTTTTGGTTGGGCTGGCTCAATGAAACCCCTTGCTAGGTTTTTCTCAATGAATGCTCTCAGTTCTTCCAGCTCCCTCGGGGACATGCTATACATCTTGGGTTTAGGGAGTTTGGCCCTGGGTAGGATTTCTATTGCACAGCATTGCTGTTTCTTGGTGCTCTGCCCCCTCAGTTTCTTTGTGTGGATTCTCAGCAAATGTCACATGCATCTGAATTTTTATGGTGCCTTGCTTCCAATTAATTTTGGGGTTCCATTTTTTCAGCCATGCAAGGCCCAAAACTAGCGGCCATTCCATGCCAGGTGCCACTATAAATGTAAGTGTTTCTTCGTAGCTCCCGATGCTTATCTCATAGAGGCCCCTGCTATTGACCCATCTAGTTGGCAAAAAGCTATGGGGCTTTTCAGCTTCCTTACATTAATCCTCAACTTCCTTACCAGGGTTGGGCTGATCAAAGAGTGGGTGCACCCTGTCCACTAAAGCAGAGATTTCTATCCCCCTCTCCCAGTTGGGGATAAATAGTCTTAGGGGTAGGGTAAGCGGTTTAATTGTTTGCTTACCAGTGGTTCAACCTCTGGATCGCTTCTGAGTGAATATGGTTCCTCCTGCTGAGAAGCCTGGGTTTCCTCCTCAAAGAGGGGAGGGGGTGGAGATTCTACGATCTCTCTGCTCCTCAGGGTCATCTCCTTCCCACACTGGCCATGTTTCATAGGTTTCCCTCCCAGTGGGCACTCTGATCTCCTAGCCGGTGCTTCAGAACGGAATTCTGCAGCTCGGTGCTCCTCCATTCCACACTTGAAACAGGCTGAGGGTTTCGGAGAAGATGCCGTGTGTGGATTGAAAGGTTCTTGCTTTCATTGGGTTGAGGATTTCTTCCAAACTTGCCCCGCTCGGTACTGGTTGCTGGCCATGTTGATCTCAGCCTCTTCAGTAGTGAGATACCACTCATGTAGGTGGTTCGGTGCACCTTGGCCCACACAGGCATTGTAGAGGTCATCACCTTGAAACAGCTCACCAGGATATCGTCTTGCCAGTTCACACGGTATGCCAGGTCTTAGAATTCTTCGGTATACTGTCCGCTGTCCCTGCTTCACGACTTTAATGCAGTCATATGCTTTGCGGTCTGTGAGGGGGTCCTTGAAAGGTCGTTTCAAGGCCATCATGAAATGGTCGAAGTCCTGCAGTTCTGGCACATCAGCATTATGTAGGGTCACCATCCATCTGGCAGTGGCTCCTTCCAGGGCTAGGGTAACAACTCACACACCCTGGATCCTTGGGTTTGAAAATCATACCCATACTCTTACATGTAAGTGAGCATGTGTGCCACAAAGAATCCCAATTGTTCTGGTTTCCCATCAAACTTCATCCCAAGGGAAGGAGTTTTTCTAATTGCAGGTTTCGGGGTTGGTTGGGAGTGGCCCCCAATCCATACGCAAACTGGAGGGAGGGTTTCCTGGGTCCCTGGTTGTTACTGCTATGCCATCTGCTTGATCAGCAGGGCCCAGAGGGGGGTTAGCTCTCCCTAGCATCATCCACGGCTGCTGCCCTTCCAATGCTTCTTGGCTGCCGTTCTGGCTCCTCCCGGATGTTGAGATTTTCCAAAATCTCCATCACGAACTGGGTTACTCTTCAGATGATCCTCTCTCAGCGAGGCTTCATTTAGCTCCTCCTGATAAGTGGGGGCTTCTAGCTCCAATTTTCATCCCTTTTTTTTATTACCACGGGTGAGGGTGACTCTTTTGGTCCTCCCATCCCATCCGTCTTTCGTCCCGATGCCAATTGACCAGCGGGGCTTTTTGGGGTCCTCCAGGTTCACCTTATCCTCTCTGACAGGGTACCTGGAGCAGGCCTCTGGTTGGGGGTGGGTTGATGTTTCTCTCCCGCATTCAGTTTCCCCTTGTTCACTGTTGTGCTTGGGCATGGTTTGCAGGGCCCCTTTGGTAGAGCAAATATTGCTTCTCTGGGCTGACTGTTTTGCAGAGATGTTGCTTTATGTAAGAGTTCTAACTTAAAGTGAAGACTCTTGAAACGGAGTATTTCAAAAGGAACCTTTTATTAAGTAGAATGGCATCCATTGAATTCAAAGCAGCATCTGAATCCCCCTAGGCAATGCAAGTAGAATTAAAACAGTAGAGACCCCTCCCGTTAGTTAGAATGCAGATTTTAACCAATACACAAGTGTGAAGATTTTTCCTTTATCAACTGCCCTGAGAGCCGAATAAACCAATGTTCCCTGTAATATTTTTTCAGTATGTGCGGAAAAGTATAGTGTTTGAGCGGCACATTTTCATGTCTGAGCACCTGAATTTTTTTCACAGATGTTTCACAAAGCAATTGATTTATAGGATCTGAATTGGAATGGAGAAAAATGGTTTTGTGCATGAGTGAGTGTGTGTGTGTGTGTGTGTGTGTGTGTGTGAGCAAGGGATCCGGTAAGGGAACTGTGCCTATTTAGAAAAGAAGGTAAATTATTGCAAACATGATCAGTCGAAGATAAGTATGGGGACAAGTTGGGTGGTAGAGAGAAAGTGATAAAAGAATAGGAGAGAGGAAGAGAGGAAGAAAAAAGAGGGAAGAGAGACAGAAAGAGACAGAGAAGGAGAGAGAAAGTGACAGAAGTGGGAAAGAAGGAGAGGGAAAGAGAGACAAAGAGAAAGGATGAGACAGAAAGAGACAAAGAGGAGCGAGAAGGGAGGAGAGAAAAAGTGACAGAAGAATGGAAAAGAAAGAGAGAAAGAGAAGAGAGACAAAGAGAAAGAGGATGAGAGAGACAGAGAGAGAAGAGAGGAAGAGGAAAGAGGAAGAGAGAACACCTCATTTCAACCCTGAGGTGCAAATATTCTTTTTGATTGGTAATTTTATTTATTCATTTACTATCCAATACTCTCATTCCTCCTTAAGTTCATCAAGAATTTTCTTCTTTTTATTGAATTTATCACAATACCTTGAGAAAGGACGTTGGTCTTACCTGAACGTCTATTTTCTGATGGGAGGAGGGAATGGTCACACGTGGGTTTTATCACAGCCTGATTGGTCCAAGGCTGAGAGGAAATCTATAAATATCGGTGCCTGTCCATTGCTGGCCCAGATTCTCGAACATGAACGGTACAACTGAAAAACAAGAAACAACACAACAAACCCCGGGAAACACCCCCCGGGCCCTCCCCTTGGCCCCAGCAGACAGAACTCAGGGCGGGTTGTGACCATTCCCTCCTCCCATCAGAAAATAGACGTTCAGGTAAGACCAACGTCCTTTTTCCAGAATGGGAGGAGGGAATGGTCACACGTGGGACATACAAAAGCTAAAGTCCCAGGGAGGGAGAACAGGAACTCTAGGGCCCAAGGGGAGCCTCAGCCGCCACCCCCTGTAGGACCCTACGACCGAAAGACGCGTCCGCCGACGCAAAAGCATCCAGATGATAATGCCGGATGAACGAGGTTGGAGTGGCCCAGGTAGCCGCCCGGCAGACGTCTTCAAACGGGGCCCTCGTGGCCCACGCTGCCGAGGTCGCCGCGCTCCTTGTAGAGTGCGCCGTGACGCCTGACGGAACCGGCCGCCCTGAGGCCACGTAGGCCTCCGAGATGGCCTGACGCAGCCAACGGCCGATGGTAGCCGAGGACACCCTCGAACCCAGAGCTCCAGGTAGGAAGGAGACGAACAAGGTCTCAGACTTGCGGAAATCCTTGGTCCGCCGGAGGTACATCCGCAGGGCACAGCGGACATCCAGACGATGCCAAAGACACTCCCTTTCAGTGGACGGACTCGGGCAGAAGTCGGGCAGGACGATCTCCTGAGCCCTGTGAAAGGGGGTATTTACTTTGGGGACGAATGCCGGGTCAAGGCGAAGGACCACTCTGTCCTGGTGAAAATGACAGAGGTCGTCCTTACAAGACAGGGCGCCCAGCTCGGATATACGTCGGGCGGAAATGATGGCCACCAGGAAGACCACCTTCAGTGATAAGAAGCGCAAGTGCACCGAGCGGAGAGGTTCAAACGGAGCTCCCGTTAAGGCCTTGAGGACAAGCGGAAGATCCCAAGTGGGGAATCTATGAACGGGGGGAGGCCTGAGATTAGCCGCCCCCTTGAGGAACAGCTTGACCAGAGGAGACTGGGAAAGGGAAGAAGACCCCGCCCCCCCAAGACCGAGGACAGAGCCGCCACTTGGCGTTGCAAGGTGTTTTGCAAGAGCCCGTCCTCCAGGCCCTTCTGAAGGAAATCCAAGACGTTGGGAATGGTGGCTCTGTCGGGAGAGATGCCCTTGGGGGAGCACCAGCGGACGAACGCCGCCCAGGTGGAGTTATAAATGCGGGTCATCAAGGGGCGACGTGCCGCCTCGATGGTGCGAATGACCCCGGAAGATAGATGAGCCCCCCCTAGAAGCCGCCGTTCAAGAGCCAAACGGTCAGCTGAAGCCACTGAGGCTCTGGGTGAATCAGGGCCCCCTGCCGTAAGACCACCTCCCCTTGCGGGATCCTCCACGGGGAAGTCACCGACAGCTGAACCAGGTCCGCAAACCAGGGCCTCCTGGGCCAAAACGGGGCCACCAGAATGACCAAGGCCCCTTCCGTCACCACCTTCCTGACGGTCCCCGGGATGAGTGGAATGGGGGGAAAGGCATAGAGAAGGCCCGGGGGCCACCGGCTCCTGAGGGCATCCGTGCCCTCCGCCGAGCTGGATTGGAAACGGGTGAAGAAACGCGGGAGTTGTGTGTTCTCGGGAGACGCAAACAAGTCCACCCGGGGGGACCCGAACCGACGACAGATCTCCCGGAACAGCGACGGGTGGAGTTGCCACTCGCCGTTGTCCAGAGTTGCTCGACTGAGCCAGTCCACCTGGACGTTGGAGAGTCCCGAGATGTGCTCCGCCACCAGAGACTGTAAGTGTTTCTCCGCCCACGACCCCAATCGCAGAGCCTCCAGCCAGAGGGCTCTCGAGTGGGTCCCGCCCTGACGATTGATGTGCGCCTTGGTGGCCACATTGTCCGTTAGGAGGAGAACGTGGCTCCCTTCCACCGAGGAGCGAAAGTGACTCAGGGCCAGACGCGCGGCCTTCAGTTCCAGCCAATTGATGTTGTGATGGAGGTCCGAGGCCGTCCATCTGCCCTGAGCCATCCGAGAGCCCACCAGGGCCCCCCACCCGAACAGACTCGCGTCCGTGGTGACGGTCACCCTGCTCGGCTCCCAGAACAGACACCCCCACTGGATGGCCGGGGAGAGCCACCACACCAGGGATGCACGGACCCCCGCTGAGATGCGGAGAGTCCGAAGGGAATTGCTCATTCGTCCCCTCTGATAGGGGATAAGCTCCCATTGAAGGGGCCGAAGATGGAGTCTGGCCCACGGGACAATCCCTATGCAAGAGACCATCTTGCCTAATAACTGCGACAGAGAGAGGATCGAAACGGAGCGCTTTGTGCGAACGCTCTCCGCCAGCCGACGAAGGCTGACCTGCCTCTCCTGAGACAGACGCACCTCCCCCAACTTGGAATCTATGACTGTCCCCAGATGCAGAATGCGAGTGGAGGGAGTGAGATGGCTCTTTTAGAAGTTTACCGAGAACCCCAGGGCCTGGAGGCTTCGAATGGTAATCCGAAGATCTGAAACGGCCTGAGACAGGGTGCCCGCCTGAAGCAAGACATCGTCTAAATAACATTGGAGGCGGACCGGGACCGATCTCAGATGGGCCGCCAGAGCAGCCAGGACCTTTGTGAAGGTCCTCGGGGCCGAGGCCAGGCCGAAGGGAAGAGCCCTGTACTGGTAATGGTGGGGCCCGTGGGAGAACCTCAAGAACCGGCGATGAGCGGGCAGGATGGGAATGTGAAGATAGGCCTCCGTGAGATCCACGGAGGCCAGGAAATTGCCTTTCCTGATGCCCTGAAGGATGGACTTGAGCGATGACATTTTGAACCGCCTGTAGACCAGAAACCTGTTCAGGCGCTTGAGGTCTAGAATTGCTCTCCAACCCCCCGTGCTCTTCGGGACCACGAAGAGATTTGAGTAGTGGCCCCGGCCCCGTTCCCCTGCGGGAACCGCCTCCACCGCTTGGATTTCGAGGAGGTGGGCGATCGCCTGACTCATCAGGCGGCGGCGCTCTCGACTCCGGGATGGAGGGAACTCCCGCGTTTCTTCACCCGTTTCCAATCCAGCTCGGCGGAGGGCACGGATGCCCTCAGGTGGCCCCCGGGCCTTCTCTATGCCTTTCCCCCCATTCCACTCATCCCGGGGACCGTCAGGAAGGTGGTGACGGAAGGGGCCTTGGTCATTCTGGTGGCCCCGTTTTGGCCCAGGAGGCCCTGGTTTGCGGACCTGGTTCAGCTGTCGGTGACTTCCCCATGGAGGATCCCGCAAGGGGAGGTGGTCTTACGGCAGGGGGCCCTGATTCACCCAGAGCCTCAGTGGCTTCAGCTGACCATTTGGCTCTTGAACGGCGGCTTCTAGGGGGGGCTCATTTATCTTCCGGGGTCATCCGCACCATCGAGGCGGCACGTCGCCCCTCGACGACCCGCATTTATAACTCCACCTGGGCGGCGTTCGCCCGCTGGTGCTCCCCCAAGGGCATCTCTCCCGACAGAGCCACCATTCCCAACGTCTTGGATTTCCTTCAGAAGGGTCTGGAGGACGGGCTCTCGCAAAACACCTTGCGACGCCAAGTGGCGGCTCTGTCCTCGGTCTTGGGGGGGGGGCGGGGTCTTCTTCCCTTTCCCAGTCTCCTCTGGTCAAGCTGTTCCTCAAGGGGGCGGCTAATCTCAGGCCTCCCCCCGTTCATAGATTCCCCACGTGGGATCTTCCGTTTGTCCTCAAGGCCTTAACGGGAGCTCCGTTTGAACCTCTCCGCTCGGTGCACTTGCGCTTCTTATCACTGAAGGTGGTCTTCCTGGTGGCCATCACTTCCGCCCGGCGTATATCCGAGCTGGGCGCCCTGTCTTGTAAGGACGACCTCTGTCATTTTCACCAGGACAGAGTGGTCCTTCGCCTTGACCCGGCATTCGTCCCCAAAGTAAATACCCCCTTTCACAGGGCTCAGGAGATCGTCCTGCCCGACTTCTGCCCGAGTCCGTCCACTGACAGGGAGTGTCTTTGGCATCGTCTGGATGTCCGCCGTGCCCTGCGGATGTACCTCCGGCGGACCAAGGATTTCCGCAAGTCTGAGGCCTTGTTCGTCTCCTTCCTACCTGGAGCTCTGGGTTCGAGGGTGTCCTCGGCTACCATCGGCCGTTGGCTGCGTCAGGCCATCTCGGAGGCCTACGTGGCCTCAGGGCGGCCGGTTCCATCAGGCGTCACGGCACACTCTACAAGGAGCGCAGCGACCTCGGCAGCGTGGGCCACGAGGGCCCCGTTTGAAGACATCTGCCGGGCGGCTACCTGGGCCACTCCAACCTCGTTCATCCGGCATTATCGTTGGGTGCTTTCGCGTCGGCGGAAGCGTCTTTCGGTCGTAGGGTCCTACAGGGGGTGGCAGCTGAGGCTCCCCTTGGTTCCTAGAGTTCCTGTTCTCCCTCCCTGGGACTTTAGTTTGGGTATGTCCCACTTGTGACCATTCCCTCCTCCCATTCTGGAAAAAGGACGTTGGTCTTACCTGAACGTCTATTTTCTGATGGGAGGAGGGAATGGTCACAACCAGCCCTGAGTTCTGTCTGTTGGGGCCAAGGGGAGGGCCCGGGGGGTGTTTCCCGGGGTTTGTTGTGTTGTTTCTTGTTTTTCAGTTGTACCGTTCATGTTCGAGAATCTGGGCCAGCAATGGACAGGCACCGGTATTTATAGATTTCCTCTCAGCCTTGGACCAATCAGGCTGTGATGAAACCCACGTGTGACCATTCCCTCCTCCCATCAGAAAATAGACGTTCAGGTAAGACCAACGTCCTATCTCTTTATATTTCAACTCTAACTCTTTCAGTCTTAAAGATTTAGTGAGGAGAAATCCAAAAATTCTTTAAAGAGGAAAAAAAATGCTTGCACAATTGCACTCATGGAGACATGTATATATTATGCACAACACACAGAGAAACAAACTTAGAGAGAGAGAGAGAGAGAGAGAGAGAGAGAGAGAGAGAGAGAGCATCCCTCCTTCCTTCAGCCCAACACTCTCGCTGGCATCTTGGCCAGACGAGAGGGACTGCAGAGGGTCTCCTTGAGTCTAGGGCAGCGAGTCATTCGATGGGAAAGTTGCCTCTTGGAAGGAATGACACGGATTGGCTTCCACTTTCGATCTGCCGTCCAAAGACCGAACAGAGAAGCAAAGAGGCAGGAGAGACGAAGCAGGAGAGATGAAGCGGGAGCCAATCCGGGTCATTCCTTCCAAGAGGCAACTTTCCCATTGAATGACTTGCTGCCCTAGGCTCGAGGAGACCCTCTGCAGTCCCTCTCATCTGGCCGGGATGCCAGCAAGAGTGTTGGGCTGAAGGAAGGAGGGATACTCTCTCTCTCTCTCTCTCTCTCTCTCTCTCCCTCTCCCTCTCCCTCTCCCTCTCCCTCTCCCTCCCTCCCTCCCTCCCTCTCTGGCAAATCTGAGCAGCCGCTGCTGGGAGCCCATCTCCCAACCCCCACACCCCTTCTCTGAGCTACTTACTTTCTGCCTTGTGGACCTAGAACTGATTGCTGTCTCCAGGCTGGCTCTCCTCTCCTATTATGGTGGAAGGCGTCTCACAAAAACCACTACGCGGCAGTTGGAAACTGCTGCACGGTGTTTTGTTGCCATGTGTGCGGCCGTGTGGCGGCGCAGCTTAGAGGGAACAGTGGAATAAACATACATTCCCATGGCTATATTCCATTAGACATTACAGAGAAACATCCTACATGGCCATCATAAACATTCCTCCAAAAGGTGAGGGGATTTCAAGGCATTTTGGTGCCAGGAAACCAGTTGTAAAATATCAGTTGTCACAGGCACTGCTAATAAATCGACTCCAAGCCCCGCTCCTCCCAATTGAATGGCAGTATCACTTTTAGGGATCTGACACTATCTTTCATTGTGTATTATTTAGTTCTCAGCTACTAGCATGGAATCATTTGCATACAAAATATAGATATATCTGATGTCTCCAACTATCACTGCTAATGTCACAAAAGGATTTCCCTAATTATCCACGAATATATTAAACAACCAATAACATGTTTATTATATTATTTACAATCAATTTGTGCATGTTTTATTCTATTTTATGGTATATATTGTACACCATAATATACAGACACTTTCATATTTGCCAGCTGAGCTTCAAATCCATAGTAATCAAAATATTCCACAATTCAAGCCTATTCATTTTATTATGCATTTTGTTTAAATCAATAAATGTATAATGCAAATTCTTGTTCACATTCATATATTTCACTATCACTTGCCAAAGAACAAAAACCTGGTCTGCATTCATCCTGCCCTGCTAACGCACTTCCCAAATGTTTCTCATTATTCCTTTTATGGACTTTCCATCAAATTTCTGTCAAACATCTTTTTAGGCACACACGCTGATTCTACTTTTTGACAATCAATTTTAGTTACTGCTCATCAGTTCACAAACACAAACTTCATATATATGTTAAACAACATTAATATCCATTGCAAATCAAACTAATCCATAGTTCAACATTGTTCTATTTATAACATTTGTAACCTTACCATTTCTAATATTGTCAGGGTCTTTTAAAATCAATTTTCTTCATTTTTATAGCATTCATTTCAATCCCTCACTTCAATCATAATTTTCATGAAAGAAACCTGTATATTTTCTAACATTCCTTCAATTCATTCATCCCAAATAATTTTATCACATTTATTATTAATTCTACCCTATTCTGGGGGCTTCTTATATAACTTTCTTCACCTACTTCCCAAATAATATTTCTTCTCATCAAAAATGGTTATGCATTTTCTCTGCTACATTTATTTTTGTTCTTGTTTTCTTTGATTGCATTCATTCTTTGAAACTATTTTCCTCTCTGCATATCAGATAATGCCTTTCATTTTAAGTTTTTACAGCACTCAATATATTTTGTTTAATTCTTTAATTCAAGGCCTTTTCTATTTCATCATTTCACTATTCTATTAAACATCCTTTTTCATTCTTCAGGTTATATATTTCCACTCATTTCTGTGGCACTCTGTAATATAATTGTTTTCACTTTGATTCCAAGTATCTTCTACATTTTCTTTCCTTAAGGTTATTTTCCATACATTCTGTTGAAATAGTTGTATACCCTTTCATATTTCCATTCATTCAGAATTCTTATTTATGTTTCTGGACTTATTCTTTTTTTTTTCATGTCATTTTAATTTTATTACATTTCCATTTCCTCCCCCAACCGAGAATTGATTGCATCAAAAAATGTTTCAAATTCAGAACTTTTCACTGTATTTTTCACTAAGTCTTCCACAATAAACAAATCAACCAAACCAATTATGCTTTTAGTTTTATATTAATTTCTTTACCACTAGACTATATGAATAGAATTGTCCTTAAAATATATTCAAAACAAATAGATTTTGTTTTAAGCAGATACCCCCTAATTATTCTCATTTATTCTTTGGTTTCGAAATGGCCTACTTTTTTTTTTTACATTCATAGGATACTTTTTTCCCACCATGTATATGTATACATTCAAACTACCCTGATGTTTCTCTATGTCATACGTGTGTTTATATGTGAGTATATGCATAATGGTTATCTTTTGCAAGCTGAATGCAACAAACTTTCATTTTAATATGTTGATTAGTGACATTTAAAGTGACAAAGTTCTAATCCAGGGGTGTCAAACTGGATTTCTTCAAAGGCCTGATCAGCATTCTAGTGCTTCTCTGCGGGCTGGCGGGGGTGGTGGAAGATGGATTGAGATTGAAATTGAGATTTGTTTTATTTATATGCCGCCCTTTTCCAGGAGGGACTCAGGGAGGCGAACAACTCAAAGGGGAAAAGGGAACATAGAACACAATACAAGTAGTTAAAATAGCCAAGAATCACACAGCCACACAGGTCGAGAGGGGAGGGGAACTCGTCAACCCCAGGCCTGCCGGCACAGCCAGGTTTTGACGGCTTTTCGGAAGGCCTGGAGAGAGGTGAGGGTCCGAATCTCTGCGGGGAGTTCGTTCCAAAGGGCCGGAGCTGCCACAGAGAAGGCCCTCCCCCGGGTAGTAGCCAGATGGCATTGGCTGGTAGACGGAACCCGGAGGAGGCTGACCCTGTGTGATCTAATGGGTCTTTGGGAGGTAATTGGCAGCAGGCGGTCTCTCAAGTACCCAGGTCCAATACCATGAAGGGCTTTATAAGTTACGACTAGCACTTTGAAGCATATCCGGAGACCGATCGGTAGCCAGTGCAGCTCGCGGAGGATAGGTGTAACGTGGGTGTATTGAGGTGCACCCACAATTGCTCGCGCGGCTGCATTCTGGCTGAGTTGAAGTCTCCGAATACTCTTCAAGGGCTGCCCCATGTAGAGCGCATTGCAGTAGTCCAGTCTTGAGGTCACGAGGGCATGAGTGACTGTTGCGAGTGCCTCCCGGTTCAGGTAGGGACGCAACTGGTGTACCAGGCGAACCTGGGCAAATGCCCCCCTGGTCACAGCCGACAAATGATTTTCTAAGGCCAGCTGTGGGTCCAGGAGGACTCCCAAGTTGTGAGCCCTGTCTGAGGGGCGTAAATTTTCACCTCACCCCCCAGCCTGAGTGATGGAATACTAACCAAATTCTTGGGAGGGAAACACAACAGCCACTCGGTCTTGTCTGGATTGAGCACAAGCTTGTTAACCCCCATCCAGACCCTGACAGCCTCCAGGCACTGGCACATCATGTCAACCGCTTCACTGAGTTGGCACGGGGTGGACAGATACAACTGAGTATCGTCCGCGTATTGATGGTATTTTATCCCGTGCCGTCGAATGATCTCACCCAGTGGCTTCATGTAGATATTAAACAGGAGGGGGGATAGGACCGAACCCTGAGGAACCCCATATTTCAGGGGCCTAGGGGTCGACCTCTGCCCCCCCGACCAACACCGACTGCAACCTGTCTGAGAGGTAGGAGAAGAACCACCGAAAAACAGTGCCTCCCACCCCCACCTCTCGTAACTGTCGCAGCAGGATACCATGGTCGATGGTATTGAAGGCCGCTGAGAGGTCAAGGAGCACTAGGATAGAGGAATGTCCTCTATCCCTGGCTCTCCAGAGATCATCAGTCAGTGCGACCAAAGCGGTTTCCGTGCTGTAGCCAGGCCTGAATCCAGACTGAAAGGAGTCCAGATAATTGGCTTCATCCAAGGACCGTCGGAGTTGAGAGGCTACCACTTTCTCAACAACCTTCCCAATGAAGGGGAGGTTGGAGACTGGACGGTAGTTGTTCAAACTGGCTGGATCCAGCGATGGCTTCTTCAGGAGGGGTCTCACCACCGCTATCTTCAATGCTGGTGGGAAGAAGCCCTCCCGAAGAGAAGCATTCACCATCGCCTGGATCCAGCTCCGCATCACCTCCTTGCTGTTCGCGACCAGCCAGGAGGGGCACGGGTCCAGTACACACGTGGCAGCACTCACCGCTCCCATGGCCTTTTCCACTTCATCAGGAGCAACAGGTTGAAAGTCAGTCCAGAGATGTCGTTCAAGACCTTCCCCCGGTACCCCGGCTGGCTCTGCGCAATTGGAGTCCAGGTCCATCCGAAGCCGAGCAACTTTGTCCACGAGGAACTGGACATATTCCTCTGCTCTACCTTGTAAGGGGTTATCCGCAACCCTCGTATTTAGGAGGGAGCCGGTCACCCTAAACAAGGCGGCAGGGCGTGACTCAGCGGACGCTATCAGAGCGGCAATGTAGTTGTTCTTGGCTGTCCGTATTGCCAATAGATATGCTCCGATGCAAGCTTTTAATAGTGCTCGGTCTGACTTGGATTTACTGGCCCTCCAGCGGCGCTCTAGGCGTCTCTTTTGGCGCTTCACCTCCTGGAGGCCCTCGGTAAACCAAGGGGCCCTCCTGGATCTACTGCCGCGGATCGGCCGTAAAGGCGCAATCCGGTGGAGAGCCTCAGACGCTACCGAGTTCCAAGTGGCAACTAAGGTCTCCACCGGACTGCGGGCGAGAGTATCAGGCATAACGCCAAGCGCCGTCTGGAAACCCTGGGGATCCATAAGACGCCTGGGGTGGAACCACCTAATCGATTCCTCCTCCCTACAGCGGGGGATTGGCCTCCGAAAGTCGAGCCTCAGTAGGAAGTGGTCCGACCATGATACCTCCTGCAGAACCCTGACGGCCAAAAGAGGGTGCGGGGGCCCCACGAGTGGCCCCCTCTGCTCCAGTTTTGGCCTGAATGGCCTCCTGTAGCACTTTACCAGCCAAAATGGGGCACAGGGGTCCCCTTGAAGTCCCCCATGGCCCATTTTTAGCTTCTCGAACCTCCAGCAGCACTGCTGGCCAAAAATGGGCCACACAGAGGCCTCCACACGGCCCATTTTTGGCCAGCAGAGTGCTGTAGGAGACTGGAGAGGCTGAAAAAGGGTCACTGGGGGCTGCACACAGCCCATTTTGACCGACAGAGTCACCTGCGGGTCTTGAGTCTAGTCCCGGGATGGCAAACCCATGGCACGTGTGCCACAGGTGGCACGTGGAGCCATTTGTCAGGGCATGCGAGGAGTTGCCCTGTCAGCTGGCCAACGGGCATGTGCATGCTGTCCAGCTGTCCAGCCTTTTTAAAAGATATTTTTCATCTTCCCCAGGCTCCAGAGGCTTTATAGGAGCCTTGGGAGGATGAAAAAAGCCTCCCCCGCCCCTCCCCTGGGAGCTGTGGAGGGGAAAAATGAGTTAAAAATGGGCCGTGTTTTGCTTGTTTTTGCCCCCTCACCCCCCCGGAGCACTCTACAAGCCTCCTAAAGGCTATTCTTGCCCTTTTTTGGAAAAAAAATGAGCCTGTTTTTGCGAAAAATGCGTCATTTTGGGGAGGTCTGCAGAGTCAAAAACTTTTTTTAAAAAATTGCCTCTTCAAAATCTTGGTGCGTCTTATACTCCAGTGCGTCTTATACTCAGAAAAATACGGTAATCAACTTCACAATATCAGATTTTCTTTAATCAGCTCTGTTACGTTCTTTCTCAGTTTTACCAATACATGACATACCTATTTTTCTTTAATTTGTTTTGTTAATTCATGTACATCTCCATTTATTTTTCTTACATTCCAGGTTGCATTCTACTGTAAGTTGTCATCATCACAAGATGGGCCCACAGGTATTGACCAACACTATCCATACTTTGATGCTTTCCTGTAATGCTTTTTTAGTAAGATGGAGAAGGTGTAGACTTGGTTACTTTCCTTCATTCTCTGCCAATTATAAGAACAGTATTGATCAGTTTTGGCATATTTTGGACAGAATGCCAGGAGCACAACCAAAACCCTAAACATACAGACACAAATTCATGTATATATAATTTTACTTGGCAAACTAACACACTGTATTCTTTGCATTCCACCAACTAGAAAATAGTTTATTAGTGCTCTAAGGAATATACCAAAGTTGCACTTATCATAACTGCTTTTTAGTGGTTTTATAATACTGTAGATCTACAGTAATAGTACTGTTGGAAGACATATTCATCTGGTTCAGTTCCAAGTGGGGAGAAAGACACTGGAAACATGGAGGCTGATTGGAAAGGTGGTTTAATGGTGATTCTGAGAAGCTTGCCACATGGAGTGGAGAGAGAGGGTTATTTATACCCTCTCTTGGGCCTTGCCCTTGAGCTTGTGGCAAGGGTATATATTCTATTGGTTGCTGTCAGACTCCCATGGGGCTATGCAGGGGTCATAGCCGATTTTGTAGGTTATCTGAGTCAAGCTTGGCTGAAGCTTGGGTTGATGCAATGACATTGTTGTGCAGTTTCTATTGTGGCTTTGCCCTGAAGGATAATCCCATCATCCTGGAGCTGAAGGTCTTTTGTTTTGTAGATAGGCTGGCCCAGTCTTTCTTAAAGGGCATCAAATATCTGCTGGGGGCAGGGTGCTGAAGCTTCTGTCTCACTTAAGATTTCCATTTCTCTTTTAGGGGAAATATAATATTCTGCCTTTTTAAATATTTCTCAAAATATTTCATTCTTCTAGGAGTGGTGACTTTCCTCAGTACCATAGTAGTGTGGTATAGTAGTCATTTCTTCACAACTGGAATAGTATAGATTTCATTGCATAATATAACATAATATAACATTGCATAATATAACATTATATACATTAGATTAATACAAATTTATAGTTGTACCAAATATATAGAATAAATTCCAGTGGTTTGTAGGATCCTATAAATTAAACCTTACTGATCTGATATAGAATCTCCAAGGAAAGCAGTATTCACACACACACAAGATACTTGAAAAGTTGTTTTAAGGTGTCTAACCGAAATAAGTCAATAAGTTGTTATAACTGTCTTATTCATTTTGAGACAGTTTATAGTAAGGAAGAAGACCTCTATATTCCATTTGGCATTGATATGTCTTTGAGCGCAATATAATTTTTATAGTTAACAATTACAGGTTTCGGGCAATGAATGGTAAGGGAATCTCAAAGGCTTTTTAAAAGGTTGAGTCAAAAGAATTGGGTCAAAAGATTTAATTCAATGCTGACCAAATTCCATAAGATGAAATTTAGGTCATATAGTCCTAATTTCTCCTACCCCTGTATATATCCACATAATTTATTTGGATGATCTAAGAGAGTACAGAACTGAGGAAATCATGGGGACAAATGTAGTTTTTCTGGAAATTTTGAAAGCAAAAGGAAAAAAGCCCAACCCAATTAAACTAATGTGAAATTTCTTTGATATTTGAAGAGTATAACGTGTATTACTTGGCATGCCACAAAACCATAGTGTTTTGCATATCAGCAATTAATAGTGCGGCTCATTCATTAATTTAGAAACTCTGGTTGGATCAGTGATTTTACCACAGAACACTCCATTTATGAGAATTCAACTATAATTTACGTAGGTTCTAAAAATATACCAATGTAGATAAATCATAGTATGATATACTGAATTAAAAATTCTAATATTTCAGTTTTATTGGTTCTCAAGGGCACTTTCATAGATAAAGAAGGAAGAATTTCTTTCCATTTACTCTGTCTTGAGTAATCATTGCTGTGTCTCTAATCTGCAGTTTCCTCATTTGCACTCCTAATCTATTGAGGTGAAGTCAGACCGCAATAAAACAAGCAGAGATCCCTAATCTTTACTAAATTGAACAAGAGAGGCCACAATTATCTTTTTGTGTATACTGTATGTGAATGCGACATTTTTTCTGGGAGGAAGAAATGAATCTTACAAATGCTGCTTGTTCTCATCAAGGGACTTTTAATGAATTTACATAGTTGCATAGTTTTAAGGTTTTCTGTATAAATGACTTATCATAAACTTTTAGATAGCAATAGCAATAGCAGTTAGACTTATATACCGCTTCATAGGGCTTTCAGCCCTCTCTAAGCGGTTTACAGAGTCAGCATATCGCCCCCACAATCTGGGTCCTCATTTTACCCACCTCGGAAGGATGGAAGGCTGAGTCAACCCTGAGCCAGTGAGATTTGAACCGCTGAACTGCAGATAGCAGTCAGCTGAAGTGGCCTGCAGTACTGCACTCTACCCACTGCACCACTAGATCAGTTTCATTATCATCAAAGAAAATATTTTGAAATCTGTTTTATACTTCTGACTTTTTTTTGGATTGCATTCAAATTCAGTTGGCAATGTTCCATTAAAATTAATATGGCATTGTAATCCAGATTTAACTTCTGTCAATTTAGATAAGAAAAATATTAATAAATATTGGGTCTCCAACTTGGAAGCTTGATTTAATTTGTCAGAAAATGATGACTGAAAATAAAACAGAAGACAAAAGATTTAACACCTATAGACCTATACAAGTCGAGTAGAATCTGGGGGCAAGTGATGTACACTACTAAGTTTGGAATTGTTCATGCTATTTTTAAAGAGGCTTCTTATATTCCATAACCCACCTATGGTGATTGCTTATTTATTTATTTTCCCTTTGCAAATAAGATCATACTGCAAATATTTCCCTGTGCAAGTGAAGTAAATTCAATTTTCTTGCAATTTATGAAGTACTATTTAGTGAGACATGTTGATGGGTGGTCATCCATATTTTGTTGTCTTTTTGATTTAACTGCCCAGTTTTCTTCTCTGTTATACTTGCTGCTACTATGCCTTAAAAATTCTCTGCAACGAGGTACAAGGCCTCATGGACTGGCTAAACATTGGCTGTAGCTTCCTAGTAACTCACAGTATTTTGTTTTCTGTCCATTAGTCACTTTGAAGGTCCTAAGAATAGAAAGCAGGGTATAAGTCTGAACCAAACATTTAAACAGATATCACATTGGTATAGGCCACGGGTGTCAAACTTGGGTGTCACATTGCCATCATGTGATGTTTTGTGATGTTTTTGCCCTTTGTGGGGCTGAGGTGGACGTGGCCAGCATGTGACATATCTGGGCTGCAGTGACACCCCTGGTATAGACTATAGAATCTTGTGGTGAGAAAATGGTTCCAATGACAATAATGAACTAATAGCATATTACATGTGGCATGTTAGTATATAGCTAAACACGCTATTTCAGTAATATTTTTCTTATAACTGAAGTCTGTCTGTCTCTCTCTCTCTCTCTCTTTCTCTCTCTTTCTATCTTGCTGTTGGTTTAAAGCCTTGTAGAGTTATCATTATTGGCAAACAATTTTGTGTAAACAGGAAACATAGAATGTCCTACAAAGTAACAGATGAAAAATAAAGACTCAAACTCTGATTATAATTTGTGTCTACTTCTTGCTGTGAATTTGCTGAGTCAAACTAATTTACAGAAGAAAAACTGTACATTAGTTCAGCAGTTTTTCCTTATACTCACAGTAACACATGGCATATTGGTAACATTAATAATTCCAGTATTGAATATCTAATTGGGTTATTGGAATGAATACTTTAGTCTGCAGACATTGCTCTCTGTACTGCTCAGCTTTGCTTTTACACCTGTCAGCAAATTCTTTTGAGAAGATCAGGTAACAATACTACTATGCTTTCCTTTTTAATTTAGGACCCTGTAAAACCTTTTGATCTTGCAGTCTGAGTGAATTGAACAAATGTTTGCCAAAGAGAAGCCATAATTCAGCTTCAGGTGGTTTACTGGATCATACATACATCATTAAATTTAAATTGGTTAAATAATATGCTCCCCTTCTCTTTATTAAGTATATGAGATGGTTAATTTTCATATGATACAAATAACATGACATTATAAAACATTTAAATAATCTTGTTGGAAAAATATTAAATAGTAGAGTATAAACAGACACATTGGGGTATTTAAAATATGATATTAAAAGCTACCATATTTTTCCGAGTATAAGAACTACTCCCCCGCCCCCCCCCCAAGAGGCTGAAAATTCGGGTGCGTCTTATACTCTGAATGTGTAGCTTTTTCAAAGCTTTTTTTCCAGCCCTAATTCAGCCTTTTTCAGCGCTACTCTGAATGTGTAGCTTTTTCAAAGCTTTTTTTTTCCAGCCCTTTTTCAGCCTTTTTCAGCACTAACGAATAAAGCAATCTTCTGTGCCTGCTTTTCTCATTGCTGCTCCCTCCCACGTTAGCACTTCAGGGCTGAAAAAAAGCTACTAAAGCACACCTGATCTTCCGAGGGAGCAGCAATGAGAAAAGCAGGCAAAGCACAGAAGATCACTTTACACATTATCACCTCATTAGGGCTGAAAAAAGCTTCAAATATTTTTACTGCAGCATACTCACCTCTTTGGATACCGGTACATCTAAGTGAGGCTTGAAAGAGTAGAGACTTCAAAAACTCAAGGAATGGAAAAACTACTTTTTTTCAATGCAACACATTCTTTTGTAAATTGTGGCTCTGTTCTTTGAATTTTCTCATTTAAGTATGCCCTTCAACTTTTCTGTGGAGCAGATAATTTGCTAGTATTACTGCTCCAAGTTTCCAGAATAGAAATAGCATCGATCATGCTGGTTGATGATCTCAGATAGAGTTTAGATAGGAAGGGATACTCCTTTCTGATCCAAATAGACTTCTCACTTGCCCTCAATAATGATTGTTTGTAAAGATTGTAAGTGATTGTTAACCAGTGTAGCCTCACTTGGAATACATAGTCCGGGGGATAAAAAGTGTGCACACTCAAAACCAAAAAACTTATATGCTGAAGCTGACCAGAGTAAGGACGCTGGTAGGCAGAATCCCTCCCCCCCATTTTCCTCCCCAAAAACTAAGATGCGTCTTATACTCCAGTGCATCTTATACTCCAAAAATACGTTAATCTTCAATCCATATACATATGAATGATTTTATAGAAACTGGATAGATCTCTGTGTGTGTATATGACAGAGAGAGTGGGAGGAAGGGAAGAGGGAGAGGGAGAGAAGTTGGATAAGGACTGATGTATCAATAAAGCCATATTTAAAAAGGAAAATGCACCAATTACAGAGTAGTAACTATGAGATTTCACTTACCATTCAATAGTGTGTTCATTTCTATTATCGCCAGTATTAATTAGATGACCAATCTCATGGCTGTCACCAGAGTTTTACTACATCATTTCTAAAAGTCTTACATTTTTAGATTACACTATTTTATGAAAGGCCATATGGTAAGACAAAAATATAAATGGCCACAATTTTAGTCCTGAAAATAGGAATTTCCTTGAAATTAAAAGTCTAATATACTATAAATCCTATTCATAAATATTTTGATACCTACTGAATATATCTGAAGAAAGGAAGAACAACAATTCAACTGGTGAATTTTTACAAGAAACATGAAAATGTTTGTGAATCTTCTTAAAATTGTTTGGCTTTTATGAGCAATGCCCCTTCCAGGGTAAGGATTTTTGTGGAATGCACATGTATCTATTGTAGGTATTAATTTATTTAATGATTGGAAGTTCATCAATCATACGACTGGGAGTCAATTCACATGTGTAATGGTGAACTAAAATTTGTTAGCTTCTGCAAATCTATATTGTAGTTATAAACTGGATGTATTATATGATCTAGAAACACAAATATAATCCAGAACATAATATTAACATCTCTTATCATAGCAGTACACATTACTAGCTGTTATCGCTGGAACTCCATCAGAATTTATATATTTATTTTTCTGGGATAATTTTAGCTCAGTAAATAAAATATTTATTTGGTTCAGTATATAGTATTGAAATAAAGTGAGAGAAAAGAAAAAAAGAAAGGAAAAAGGAAAAGAAAAAGGAACCAGCCCCAACCTCATCCTCTAACCAGCGACCCTATTCCCAGGGCTTTGACCATCCTCAAGATCGGCAGCCCTTTCGGGATGGAAATAGACAAAGCAACTTTTCCAGGTGGCCATTTTGTGGAGGCTCAGCTTCCTGCTCTTTCCGCCGCAACAAGTGACCACCAGCCAGTCCCTCCCATAGGCAAGTGCCTCCAACTATTCACCAGCCAATGGGAGTTGATCACAACAGACGAGTGGATCCTCCAGACAGCGAGGCAGGGCCTCACCCTGGAGTTCACATCCTCACCCCCATCGCTTTATCCTCTTCCCTCCCCATCCTGCCTGACCAAGAGGGCCCTCATGGAGAGCGAAATTCATCTCGAGATTAGAGCCATAGAGCGGGTTCCCACAGGACAGGAAGGGAAGGGGTTTTACTCCATTCTGTTCTTAGTCGCCAAGAGCTTGGCGGGATGGAGGGCGATATTGGACTTGAAGCAGCCCAACATCCACTTGGCCTACAAATACTTCAAGATGCAGACCCTCCAGTCAATTCTGCGCTGCATCAGACAGGGAGATCTCCTGACATCCATAGATCTGAAGGAGGAATATCTGCATGTTCCGGCCCAACAGTCTCAAAGAAGGTCCTGAGATTCTGCTTCACAGGGCTTCATTATCAATACCAAGCCCTGTCATTTGGCCTGTCATCGGCCCCCAGGACTTTCACAAATTTACTGTTGGCGGTAGCATCTCTCTGGTTGCGACCCATCAGACTTCAATGCTACCTCGACAACATCCTGATACAGTTGTCAGGGCCTACGCAACCTCAAGATCATGATGCATACCTTCAGACCTATGGATTCTCCATCACCTCTCCCCCACCACCAGATTGCTCCATCTGGGGGCGGTGATAGACACCCTGACCTGCCAGGTTTCCCTCTCCCAGGATCACATCAACAGCATCAAGGCCCTGACCCAGCAGGTCCAGACCTCTTGTGACAGTTGTTCTCTTGTCCCAACTACTCAGCAAGATGATCTCCTGCCTGAGCATCGTCCCCTGGGCGCGGCTGCACACGAGGAAGCTCCAGTGGTTCCTCCTTCCACTACAGAGAGCCAGTGCCAGCAACTCCCTAGCCACTTTTCGAGTGCCGCAGAAGGTTCTCAGATCTCTTCATTATTGACATTCCCCGGCCATATTGAAGGGCAGCCTCTTCAAGGAGCTGAGCCATCTCACCATCATGATGGACACAAGTGTATTTAGGTGTGGCACCCACCTTCACGACCAGGTGGCGCAGGGCAGACGGTCCATGCAGGAGCTGTCACACAGCATCAACTGATTAGAGCTGAGGACCGTTCGCCTCACTCTATGCCACTTCAAGTTGGAGATCCAGCAGTGCCATGTCTTGATTCTTACAAAGTTGTGACAAAGTCACACATAAATCAACAGGGAGGCACCCAATCAAGATCACTCATGAAGGAGGCTGAGACCCTGGGGACGTGGGCAGAACTTCATCTAGGTTCAATCACGGCAGAGTACATTTCTGGGGTTGACAATGTTCAAGTGGACTGGCTGAGCCAGTCCACCATCAACCAATCGGAATGGAGGCTGCACCTGGACCTGTTCCACCAAATATCATTGCGGTTCGGCCTCCCAGTGGTCGACCTATTTGCCTGCCCGGAGAATGCCCACCCACCCAGATTTTCAAGGTTACTGACACCTCAGGCGGTGGGGGGGGGTCAATGCCCTTTGTTGCCAGTGGCTTCCAGGCCTCCTATATGCATTTCTACCTCTACCTCTCCTGCCCAGATTGATCAGGAAGATCATAGCAGAACAGCCGGACGTTATCCTATGGTTCCCCAATGGCCCAGGTGACCCTGGTTCGCTGACCTTGTCAGCCTCTCCATTGCCAAGCTCTGGAGACTTCTCCAGGATCAGGTCTCTCTCAGCCAGTGGGACTTCCTCTGTCTGGAACCTCAGTGGCTCCAGTTGGCTTCCTGGTGCTTGAGAGGGACCTCCTGAGATGAGATAACCTTTCTACCACGACTCCAGCGGCATGGGAAGTGAAGAAAACAGCAGCGGAGACGCGCGCAGCTCTTCGGAGCATAAGCCACCCAGCCAGAAGATTCAAAAGGGGCGCCCTCATCTCCTGGCAAAGGTGCCATCTTGAAGCCATAAGGGACCACGTGTTCCAAGATGGCGGCGCCCAGAGGCAACAGGAGACTGGCAGGTCACAGGTACTGGCAACAGCCGGCAGTCCCACCAGGTTAGTGACCACCCCTCAGGCGGCCCAGAGAGGTGGGGGGAGGAAAGGCAGAGACAAAAAGAAGCACCTCCCCCCCCCCAGGGCAGAGCTGGAAGCAGGGGAGGGGTCACAAGCCTCCCAAGCCATCTAAATAGGAAAGGAGGAGGCATTAAAGACTGGAACAGATTTGCAAGAGGGCAATTGGCCTCAAATCCATCCCACGCCAGGGAAAGAAAAGAAAGGCTCCTGGAGGCCCTACAGCAGGTGGGACTGCAGGGGAGACAACCATTTGCAGGCAAGAATCCCCTTTGACACCACTAGTCCTTGGGGTCTCCCTCAGAGGTGGCAATCCCCCTCCCCCATGCTGCCTCCCTGAGATCAGCCTGTGCCCCCCCCCAGGCAGGCAGGGCCCCCCAGCCAGCAAGCTCCCCAGGGCCCCCCAATTTTCAGACATAATGATGCAGGCATTCCAGCAACGCCTGACAATGCTGCAGCAGCCACAAATGCTGCCTCAGTGGCATCCTCACCTAGGATACCAGAAGGGCTGGAAACCCAGGGGGAGGACTGCTTTAGCTCCTCAGCCTTATCACGGGAGGAGAGTGAGCTGGATTGTGAGGAGGGGGAAGTCAGGGAGGATGAACTATCCGATGACATAGGCTTGCCCCCTCCTAAGCTGACCTTCACCGGGTTGTTCCAGCCTTTGTTATATAAATCACTCCTTTTTAAGGGTTAAGCAGCCGCCAGGCTTGGGAACAGAGCAGCAGAGTCACCACCTCAGCAGCAGGGGTTTTCTGTGGAAACCAGGTTTGAGGAGCAGGCTATTGAGACCGACACAGTGCCAACTCCCAGGGCCTTTCTTGAATTGGTCAAGTGCCAAGGGGCCACTCCCACGTCGGGGCCCACGCTCACATCCACAGATAAGACCTTCTTCAATGTGGATCAAGACATGGAGGGGGTGCTATCCCACTCACCAGGGGTGCCTCGGCATTGGCACTGCATACACCCCCGATTTTGCCAGGGGAACCTGAGCAGGCTCTGACATTGGAAGACAGGAAGGCGGACCTCACCCTCTGAAGAGGCATCAGGCAGCCACCTGGGTGGTGAAGGCCGCCACCACCGCCTCATTGTTCAACAGGTCTCCTCTGCTCTGGCTGCAGGAGCTGCAACAACGCATCCCCATTACCGAGGTCAGAGCGCACCAGGACATCAATAAGCTGGGGGCGGTCATCCAATCTGCGGCGGATGCCTCATTGTCTGCAGCCAGGTTTGCCTCCAGGGCAATTGCTCCACCGTTGCATCTTGCAGGCTGCTGTGGCTGAGACAGTGGCAGGCGGAGGTTCACCACAGGTGGTGCCTGGCATCCACTCCTTTCACAGGAGATGTCCTTTTTGGACCCGCTCTGGACCCCTATCTGGTTGAGAATAAGGACTAGAGGAAGGGGCTCCCCACAGCCCCTAAGAGGGGACAGTTCAGGACGGTGCCTTACTCCAGCCCTGTTCCCGGGGACAAGACTTCGGGTCCTCCTTCTGGGGTCAGGATCCCTTCAGGGGTTCAGAGGCGGAGTACTCAGGTGCCAGGCATTACCAGGAGGCTCTTCCGGCAGGCAGAGATGCCAAGATAGGCAGCCGAGGGGCAGGCAGCAGAAGCGGCCCTTCCGAGGGAGCGGAGGATGTGGCAGGGCGGATGCCCCTCCCGCAAAAACTAAGGCCAGAACTGAATCACACACCCCCATAGGGGGGCGGTTGGCATACTTGGCCGACTGCTGCGACCGTGCCTCATCAGATAAATAGGTTCAGAACACCATGAGGCACAGCCTGGCTCTGGAACTCCTGTCTAAACCCCCGGGGTTTTTCCGGAGCTGCCCAGTTTCAAATAACCCGGCACGGAGATTACTGATGCAGGAGGCTATACAACTCCTGCTGGACATGGAGCCATCCAGCCAGTGCCTCTAGACAGCAGGGCCAAGGGCATTACACCATCCCTTTTGTAATCCCCAAGGCATTAGGGGGATGGAGGGCAATTCTGAATCTGAAGCGGCGGGACCACTTCAGTCATTACAGGAGGTTCAAAATGCATTCCCTCCACTCCATCTTGGAGGGAATCAGACAGGGAGACTTCCTCACTTTTATAGACCCCACAGAGGCCTATTTACACATTCCTATCATTAGGGATCACAGGAGGTTTCTCAGGTTCTGCTACCTGGGGCAGCACTTCCACAACCAGGCCTTGCCCTTCGGCCAGTATTCCTCCCTGCAAGAATTCACCAAGGTAATGGCTGCCTTAGCAGCTGGAGGCAGATTAGGATTCTAGGCCACCTAGATGACCTGCTCATACAGTCATCCTCCTTTGAAGGGGCATTAGGGGATCTAGATATCACCTTGCCATTCCTGAGGGAGCATGGGTTCTCGGGGAATCCGGTTAAAAGCCAACTCTACCCTTCCACTAGGCTCATTCACCTAGGGGCTCTGATAGACTCAGTGGCAGGTAAGGTATTCCTGTCACCTGAAAGACAGTGCTCACTAAGATGACTAGTCATCCAGGTAATCAAGGGAGACAGGGTGCCTTTAGCCACATGGTCTAGATGGTTAGGCACCATGGTCTCAGCCTTTGGCATTATTCCTTGGGCCCGTCTCTACATCAGAGACCTACAAGGGTTCCCTTGCTGTTCCAGCAAAGGCATGGGAGCTACCCCCAGGCCAGGGTTCTTCTCCTGGCAGTAGTTCCACACTCACTGATCTGGTGGACATCCCCAGCGATAACCAAGGGCGAATTCTTCAGAACGCCAGACCGGGTGACGGTAGCCACGGGTGCCAGCCTGTTCGGGGGGGGGAGTGCCCACCTACAAGACCAGATAGCGCAGGGACAGTGGAACCAGACAGAACTGACTCACAATATCAACTGGTTGGAACGCAGGACAGTTCGCTTGACCCTAGAAAAATTTCACCACTCTGTCAAGGACAGAAACATTCCAGCCCCCCACAGACAATATTGCATCCAAGGCCCACTTAAACAGACAGGGGGGGGGACACAAAGTCGAAGGCCCTCAGGCGGGAGGCCAAAAGGCTGAGTCAGTGGGCTGAAAGGAATGTTCTCTCCTTAAGGGCGGAACATATAGCGGGGGTGGACAACATCAGAGCCAATTGGCTCAGCCGGGCAGAAGTGGACAACTCGGAGTGGAGATTGCACCCGGCGATCTTCAGAGAGGTGATGGACCACTTCAGCCACCCGGAAGTCGAGCTATTTGCCACCCCCCACAAGACCCAGCTCCCAAGGTTTACACCAGGTACCAAAGCCAGGGGTCAGAAGGGGCGGATGCCCTCCTAGGCCCCTGGCCTCGGGGACTGCTCTATGCTTACTCACCCTTGCCCCTGATTCCCAGGGTCATCCAAAAATTCTTTGGGAGGGGGCGGAGGTGGTACTGGTTGCCCCCTATTGGCCCAGGAGGCCATGGTTGGCAGACCTTCAGTCGCTATTGGGGGACAGAGTGCAGAGGATTCCTCAGGATAGGCTCTCCCTCAGGCAGGGGTCACTGGAACACCCGGAACCCCAATGGCTCCAATTGACCACTTGGCGGTTGAGCGGAGCATCCTGAAGGAGGAAAGACTTTCCATCAAGGGGATAGAGCCCTTACTCAGTCAACAACCTTTGGCAAGGCAGTTTCTGAAGGGGGCATCCAACCTCACACCACCCACGATACACAGGTGCCCCTCCTGGGTCTTGCATAAAGTACTGGATGCATTAAGGGGGGCTCCATTTGAACCATTGCAAACAATGTCTCTAAAGTTTTTAACCCTTACGGTGGTGTTTCTAGTGGCCATCAAATCTGCCAGGTGGACATCACAGCTGCAGCCCCTGTCCGTGGAGGACGACCTCTGCATCTTTCACCAGGACAGAGAGGTGCTGCGGCTGGACCCTTCCTTCATTCCTAAGGTGGGTTCATGTTTCCACAAATTACAGGACCTGGGTGTGCCCAATTTCTGTCCGGACCCTGCTCACCCCCTAGAGAAGAAGTGGCACACCCTAGACAGAACCTGACCAAAGAGAAAGTCCGAGGCCTGGTTGGTCTCCTACCAACCGGGGTCTCTGGGTAAAAAGGTGACTTCCACCACAATAGGCAGGTGGTGAGGACCTGCATTGCTGCAGCCTACCAATCCCAGGGCATGCAGGCACCAAGCCCCATCACAGCACATTTCACACGAAGTGCAGTCACCTTGGCATCCTGGGCTACACAGGCCTCATTGGCGGAGATATGCAGGGCAGCCGCAGGGTCTTCTTCCTCACCCTTCATGAGGAACTACAAGCTGGACACCTTTGCCTCGGTGGAGGCTTTGTTTGAGCGCAGGGTACTACAGGCTGTCCACAGGGCAGGGGAGACATCTCACCAGGCTTAGTTTGGCCAGGGGTCTTCAACTTATTACCCACCCTAGGGACGTTTGGCTTTAGTACGTCCCATCCTGGATACTCCTCCCCCTCACTGTGGAGAAAGGGCGTTGGTATTTACCTGATACGCCTCTTCTCATAGTGGGGGGGGGGAGTATCCAGACCCGCCCCCTGTCATGATAAGGTAACATTTACTATGTTGTAGGTTGTAATAACATGATCAAAGTAGGATTCAATAAAAAGTAGAAACCTTAACAAGGTCTGGAATGGATGGTTCAACGAGTCGGATAGAGTTCTTCGTCTACAAACTGGGTGGAGCCTGGTGGACCAGAGGCTTATACCAAGAGCTCTGATGACTCAGTCCAATCAACGAGAGGATAAAGTCAACCCATCCTGGATACTCCCTCCCCCCACTATGAGAAGAGGCGTATCAGGTAAGTACCAACGCCCTTTTTGCTTCAAAGTAGAGATAATTGCTACTGTTTCAAGAAATGGCTTGGAATGCACTCCTTTTCTTATTACTTAAGAGTTACAGGACATACAACATAAATATGACAATTCATGGATCATTTATCACATAATTGGCCCTACATGGAGGTAATCTCAAGAAGTTATGTGAGTTGAAAGCTGGAATGTGTTCTAATTACTTACTAGACATGAATATTGTGAAATTTAGAAAAGGGAATAAGTTTATGAAAATATCATAAAAATTGTTCATTCTGTTCTGGTCGTGTATTTGTTTTCCTGCCCTCTGTTGTATTGTTACTCTGAATGTATGTTTCTATGCTACATATAATGTAAACCTCCTCGAATTGTTATGGGTGAATAGGCGGCAATATATATTAAATAAATAAATAATAGATAGAATCTATTATCTATAATCTATACCTAAAATAGGTATAATCACTTAGGTTTCAATCCTGAAGATTTAGGCAGGAAGTACTACCTGAAGACTTTGGGATATCTGAATAAATATATATGAGTGCATTGTAATATTGCAAGAATCTCTGCACCAACTGTTGCTATGCCTAGGAGTAACATGATCTCTACTTGGTCAGAAACAATGTACCGTATATACTCGAGTATAAGCCGAGTTTTTCAGCCCACTTTTTGGGCTGAAAAAAGCCGCCTCGGCTTATACTTGAGTCAGTGCCCGTCCCCGTTTCCTCGCCTGCCCGCCCGCCCGCTCACTCATTCGGTTTCCTTGCCAGCCTGCCCGCTCGTTCATTCCATTTCCTCCCCTGCCTGCCCGCTCATTCATTCCGTTTCCCCCCCTGCCTGCACACTCGTTCATTCCGTTTCCTAGCCTGCCTGGCCACTCGTTCATTCCGTTTCCCCCACTGCCTGCACACTCGTTCATTCCGTTTCCTAGCCTGCCTGGCCACTCGTTCATTCCGTTTTCCCCCCTGCCTGCACACTCGTTCATTCCGTTTCCTAGCCTGCCTGCCCGCTCGTTCATTCCATTTCCCCCCCTGCCTGGCCACTCGTTCATTCCGTTTCCTAGCCTGCCTGCCCGCTCGTTCATTCCATTTCCCCCCTGCCTGGCCACTCGTTCATTCCGTTTCCTAGCCTATCTGCCCGCTCGTTCATTCCGTTTCCCCCCCCCCCCTGCCTGCACATTCGTTCATTCCGTTTCCTAGCCTGCCTGGCCACTCGTTCATTCCGTTCCCCCCCTGCTTGCACACTCGTTCATTCCATTTCCCCCCCTGCCTGCACACTCGTTCATTCCGTTTCCTAGCCTGCCTGCCCGCTCGTTCATTCCATTTCCCCCCCTGCCTGGCCACTCGTTCATTCCGTTTCCTAGCCTGCCTGCCCGCTCGTTCATTCCATTCCCCCCCTGCCTGGCCACTTGTTCATTCCGTTTCCTAGCCTGCCTGCCCGCTCGTTCATTCCGTTTCCCCCCCTGCCTGTACATTCGTTCATTCCGTTTCCTAGCCTGCCTGCCCGCTCGTTCATTCCATTTCCCCCCCTGCCTGGCCACTCGTTCATTCCGTTTCCTAGCCTGCCTGCCCGCTCGTTCATTCCATTTCCCCCCCCCTGCCTGCACATTCGTTCATTCCGTTTCCTAGCCTGCCTGGCCACTCATTCATTCCGTTCCCCCCCTGCTTGCACACTCGTTCATTCCGTTTCCCAGCCTGCCTGGCCACTCGTTCATTCCGTTTCCTAGCCTGCCTGCCCGCTCGTTCATTCCGTTTCCCCCCCTGCCTGGCCACTCGTTCATTCCGTTTCCTAGCCTGCCTGCCCGCTCGTTCATTCCGTTTCCCCCCCTGCCTGGCCACTCGTTCATTCCGTTTCCTAGCCTGCCTGGCCACTCGTTCATTCCGTTTCCCCCCCTGCCTGCACACTCGTTCATTCCGTTTCCTAGCCTGCCTGGCCACTCGTTCATTCCGTTTCCTAGCCTGCCTGCCTGTAAGATAATAAATGACAGTAAAAATATAAAGCATAATTATTCTTTTTCTTTGCCATTCTTATATTATTATTATTCCATTTGGAAGGTTATAAGGTATAGTTTAAAATGCTTTGAAATCCCCATTCCCTCCCCACTCCAGGGGTAGGATACTATGAAATCCCCAAATCCTCCCCACTCTTTGAAATAAATATTCAAAAACATTATTGGTATCTATTTTTATTTTTGAAATTTACCGGTAGCTGCTGCATTTCCCACCCTAGGCTTATACTCGAGTCAATAACTTTTCCAGTTTTTTTGTGGTAAAATTAGGTGCCTCGGCTTATATTCGGGTCGGCCTATACTCGAGTATATACGGTATTTAGTTGTTGTGATCCTTAATTCACTCCAGTAGACTTTTGTATTTTATCAAGTACATATGAGGGCAGGAATGGGAAAACAATTTACTGGAGACAATGTGGATCATAGGGATTGATGCAGTATTTTGGGTGATGTTGATAATGATTTCTGGTATTTGTCAATAATCTCTATTAAAAAAGAAGGATAATATTTACAAGAATCTGGTAGTTTGATGGTACTCCATAACACAAGTAACAATACTAAATTATGGAAATGAAATTTTCAGATAATTGAGTCACAAATTTAATATTTATTTTTTTTAAATCCAAGGATTACTAATTAAACTAGGAATGTATCTGGTACAGTGGTGGGTTCCAACCAGTTCAGACTGGTTCGACCGAACCAGTAGTAGTTTGGTGACCTGGGTCACTGGAACCGGCAGAGACCTAGGCCTGCCACGCCCCTGAACCAGTTCTCACAGCGGCGACATAGGCGCAGCCATCTTAGTTTTTTGCTTCTGTGCATGCGCAGATCAATTTTTATTGCATTTATGATCAAATGTGCACGTGAGCAGAATTTGCATCTGGCATGCACGCAAAATTGCACGCGCACTGAACTGGCAGTAATGCCAGCAGCAACTCATCCCTGATCTGGTAGCATTTGTGATATGAGGTGCCTTTGGAATTCCAAGATATATATGAATTTGAAATCCATTTGTAAGTCTGCCAGAAGAGGAAATTAGACTTGGTTGACATTTTAAAAATGAAATATTGCTCATGTTCTTGTTTGATACTATCTAGCCCCGAGCATCAGCCTTTGTATTTTAAAAACATAATTGCCTTGCATTATGACATATATTTAAATAACATATCCAGTTGAATTAACACCATAAAGGAGAGCCCTTGAAACTCTAAGTCTGTCCAACCCTGAGAAGTGAATTTATCTACATGGACTAAACATTCTCTTATTGAAGCAGATAAATATATGATGACCTTCTTGCTTGATATCATGGCTTCCTCTATTGCATAACATCATGAAGTACCATTATAGCTCAATAAATGTCTTGTAACAATAATTTTCAGAGGCCAAGTGATACACTTACTATTTAAAAAGCATCTTTTATTGCTTAACCAAAATTCATTCAATCCTTATCCTTTAGCCTGATCATATAACATGGACAATGCCACAATATACTTAGTCAAGTCTTAAATTTTCATTTTTTGTAAGTATATTTTTAACTTTTTAAAAAAGCACAATTAAAATGATAACATGGTACTATAACATCTTGCTCCAGTAAGGAGGAAATAAAGTTGGGGATCCAGGAAATTTCACCAGTCAGAAACTACCCATTTCAGTGTGAAATAGTGCCAAATGGTGATTTATGTACTGGAGTAGACTCAAGGAGATCCAGGTTCAACTCTTAGCCATGGAAATTCACTGAGTAACTTTGAGCCTGTCCTCTCTTTTAGCCAACCAACTTTACAAAATAGTTGTTGTGGGAAAAATGGGAAGAATTTTTATATATGCAGACATGAAATCTGTAAATATAAAATCTAACAAACAAAAACAAGTACTGCAGTCCTATCTTCACTGTGTTTCTTCCTGCTTTTCAGCTAGGTTAATAGTTAATAAAGAACATTGACTATATACCAAGCCCATAAATAGAGTGCCATAAATATTACATGTGGAGAAGCCCTTAGTAATCATAGCTGAAGTGAATGTGAGTTACTTCTAAAGAGCTAGAGAAAAGCAGAGATATAATAGACACTTACATTATCATGTTTCTAATGGTTTATAGAGACTATGGAAAAAAACAAAATGTGACAATTGCATAAACTGAAAAACCAATCCATTCCCTTCAAAGAAGGCATGTAGACAGGGGAAAACAATTGAATTCATTCCATGTTTCATTGAGCAAAGCAGGGAAAACTGAATGAAGGGGAAAACTCTTCAGAGAGTCAAGGAAGTTGACAAGGAAGATTAATCAAATGTAACTTCTATCCTGACATCTTAGAGACTTCTCCAGTTGATGAGCTAATATTGTTCCCACCATTCTGTCTCACAGTTACCACAAATTAACTTGGTTTATGTACAGATTGGTGATTTTGTTCTTGTTATTCTCCATAGTGAGGGGGGAGGAATATCCAGAGTGGGTTGACCTTGTCCTCTCATGATTGGATGAGTCAGATAAGCTCTTTGGGCAACGCCCCCTGGCCAGCAGGACTTCCCCATTATTTGACTCATCCACTCAATGGAAAGGTTGCATCACTCTGGACCTCCAGTAATTTACAAAGGATTAAGGAAAATAAACTTGGATCCGGCGAAGCCTGCCTCCCTACATCGCACACAGCCTCCTTCTGCAAGGACTGGACTGCTACAAGCCCCCTGGGGCAGCACGCTGCCCTGGCCACAGAGTGAGACGGAGTCACCCAGTGAGGATCTTTGCCAGGCAAGCAGGAGGACAGAGCATATGCTTCCTAGAGGCAGCCCTTGCCGCAGAGGCTTCTCAGGAGCAGAAGCGCTCCTCCGCTCCCCTCAGGGGTTGAGTAACGAGGGTTGTTAAAACGCCCTGGAAAGCCTGCACTGGCAGCTATCACCAGTGGACAAGTGAGAGACGGAAGGCTCAGAAAGAGCTGCGGGAGGCAGGGGGAGGCGAGAGCGGCAGCGGTAGCCGCATGGCAAGCCTGCAAAGGCAAAAGCCATTTCCATGTACTCCAGCAAAGAGGAGCCTTTTGAGTTTGGAGCCGGGGGCCATCTTGAAACCACGTGGTCCAAGATGGCGGCCCCCAGCAGCTCAGAGGAGGCCGGTAGGAGCCCAGCTCTCAGCCCTTCAGCAACACCACCACCGGAGGCTCTGAGGAGCCCTTAAAAAGGTGAGAAACCATCGCAGAGGCATTAGCCAAGGGCGGGGGAGGCAGCAAAGGGCCAAAAGGAGGCTTATCAAGGAAGTTACAGAGGCAGGCGGTGGATCAATCCCCCCCTCCAAGCCTACCTCCTAGAAGAGTCACAGAGGCAGCTGCCACAAGGCTTGCAGGAAGAACCCTCCCCCCCAACCTGAGAACTCCTCCCCCCAGGGGAGGATCCCCTTCGGCTTGTTAGATAATCTTGCCTAACGATGTATGCAAGCCCGTTTCTGTCCCTTTTCTGACTGCCAAGTAACAGGAGAGGGCTTCCCCCTTAATAACACTCTCCTTAAAGTAGGAGAAAGAGAGGGGGTGAGAAGGCTGACCAGCCTCTTAGTAGCACAAGCTGTGTTTTTGTGGCTAATGCTTGCTCCCCCCTTAAGAACACTCTCCTTTAAGTAGGAGAAAGAGGGGGGAGGGGTGAGAAGGCCCTCAGAAGGACCAGCCTCTTAGTAGCAAAAGCTGTGTTTTTTGTGGCTAATTCTTGAGGGCGGGGCTATGGTATTTGCCCCGCAGAGCCATTTGGGAAGAAGGGGGAGGAGAGGCCCCACGTGGCCCAAGCCGGCAGCCCCCGGCAGCCTGGAAAAACACAAGCAGAGGGGGGAGGAGTAATCAGCCCGGCTGCTAAAGGCTGCAGCTCCCAATGGAGGGACAGAAGAGCCTCCAATCAGGTTAGAGATTACCCCTGAAGGCCTTCCAAGGGTGGAGGTGGCTAGGCAAAGAGCAAAATGCAATGCAATACAATACTATGCAATATAATAGCAGATTGGGAAGAGACCCTGCAGGTCTTCTAGCCCAACCCCCTGCCTAGGCAGGAAATCCTATACCATTTCAGACAAATGGCTATCCAACAGCTTCTTAAAAACTTCCACTGTTGTGGCATTCACAACGTCTGGAGGCAGGTTGTTCCACTGATTAATTGGTCTAACTGTCAGGAAATTTCTCCTCAGTTCTAAGTTGCTTCTCTCTTTGATTAGTTTCCACCCATTGCTTCTTGTTCTGCACTCAAGAGCCTTGGAGGATAGTCGAGCTGCCTCTTCTCTGTGGCAACCCCTGAGATATTGGAACACTGCTGGCTCATATTAAAGGGTTGTCCACTAAGACTCCAAGATCCCCTTCACAGTTACTACTGTGGAGCAAGATATTCTGTACCTGTGCACTTCATTTTCGTTGCCTAAAGGTAGAACCTTACTTCATTGAATCTCATTTTCTTAGGCAGTGCCCAATGTTCAAGTGTATCAAGATCCTTCTGTATCTTTAGCCTGTATTCTGGAGTGTTGGCTATTCCTGCCAGCTTGGGGTCATCTGCAAATCTGATGAGTCCCTCCAGCATTTATCAAACAGAGAGCTAACAGTCATTCTGGCTCCTTCTTATGACCGCTTGAGATAACAGCAGTACTTAAAGAAACAGTACTACTATCATGGCATATATATTGCTAACCCAACTGTTAGCTTACACACCTAACACCCTTATTCAAATCACTGATGAAGATGTTGAAGAGTACTGGGCCCAACACAGATCCTTGGGGTACTCCACTGCATTCTTCCCTCCATGAAGAGGCAGTTCTATCGAGGAGTACAGGTGTGTGCGGTTGGTCAACCAGTTACAAAGCCATCTGGTGTGACAATGTCTAACCAACATTCTTCTACTTTATCTAGTAGTAGGTTATGGTCTACCTTATCAGGACTTGCTGAAGTCCAAGTAAACTATATCGATGGCATTCCTATAGTCCACTAGTGTTGTCACTGTATCTAAGAAGGCAATATGGCTAGTCTGGCATGATCTGCTTTTGACAAACCCAAGTTGGCTTTGGGCCCTTGATCTGTTTTTCTCCCTTTCTGAAGAGGGGAACCACATAAGCAATCCTATAGGAGTTCTCCGGTACTCCAGGATCTCTGATAGATATAGTTCAGTTGTTTGGAGATCTTGTCTGCCAGTTCCTTCAGATCCCTGGGGTGTAACCCATCCGGTCCTGGGAATTGGACTTTGGCTAAGGTAGACAGGTGCTCACTTATCATTTCTTCCCTATCTCATCTTGGGTTCCTAATCCGATTTTTGGGGTGCTGCTCTTGATAGGTTGGTCTGTTTTATCCGTTTGGATAAAGACAGATGCCATACATGAGTTAAATAGTTCTGCCTTACCCCTGCTGCTTGTCACCTTCTGGCCACTTTCTCCCAGCAAGGAACCAATCGTTTCCTTTATCTGTCTTGTTTTTAAGATGTGGGAAGACGCCCCCTTTTGTATTTTATTTTATTGTTGTTGTTGTTGTTGTTGTTATTAGCAACAACAGAATTGTATCACAGAGGCCAGTTGTTTCACCGGATTTGGCATTGATTACTAGTCAGGCCCCACACAGGTGCCTAGGACATCGTAACATATTTTCGTAATATGCGAAAGACCATAACCTACTACTAGATAAAGTAGAAGAATGTGGGTTAGACATTGTCACACCAGATGGCTTTGTAACTGGTTGACCAACCGCACACACCTGTACTCCTCGATGGAACTGCCTCTTCATGGAGGGAAGAATGCAGTGGAGTACCCCAAGGATCTGTGTTGGGCCCAGTACTCTTCAACATCTTCATCAGTGATTTGAATGAGGGTGTTAGGTGTGTAAGCTAACAGTTGGGTTAACACTATATATGTCATGATAGTAGTGCTGTTTCTTTAAGTACTGCTGTTAACTCAAGCAGTCATAAGAAGGAGCCAGAATGACTGTTAGCTCTCTGTTTGATAAATGCTGGAGGGACTCATCAGATTTGCAGATGACCCCAAGCTGGCAGGAATAGCCAACACTCCAGAATACAGGCTAAAGATACAGAAGGATCTTGATACACTTGAACATTGGGCACTGTCTAAGAAAATGAGATTCAATGAAGTAAGTTCTACCTTTAGGCAACGAAAACGAAATGCACAGGTAAACAACACCTTGCTCCACAGTAGTAACTGCGAAGGGGATCTTGGAGTCCTAGTGAACAACCCTTTAAATATGAGCCAGCAGTGTGCAGCAGCTGCCAGAAAGACCAACACAGTTTTAGGCTGCATAAACAGAGGAATAGAATCAAGCTAATGTGAAGTGTTAATACCACTTTATAAGGCCTTGGTAAGGCCACACTTGGAATTCTGCATTCAGTTTGGTCACCATGATGTAGAAAGGATGTGAAGACTCTAGGAAGAGTGCAGAGAAGAGCAACAGAGGGGATCAGGGGATTGGAGGCTAAAGCCTATGAAGAATGGTTGCAGGAACTGGGTATGTCTAGTTTACTGGAAGGAAGGACTAGGGGAGACGTGATAGCAGTTCCAATATCTCCGGGGTTGCCACAGAGAAGAGGCATCCCAACTATCCTCCAAGGCACTTGAGTGCAGAACAAGAAGCAGTGGGTGGAAACTAAACAAGGAGAGAAGCAACTTAGAACTGAGGAGAAATTTCCTGACAGTTAGAACAATTAATCAATGGAACAACTTGCCTCCAGAAGTTGTGAATGCTCCAACACTGGGAGTCTTTAAGCTGTTGGATAGCCATTTGTCTAAAATGGTATAGGATTTCCTGCCTAGGCAGAGGGTTGGGCTAGAAGACCTCCAAGGTCCCTTCCAACTCTGCTATTGTATTGTATAGTATTGTATTGCATTGTATTTTGCTCTTTGCCTAGTCGCCCCCAAGGCCTTCAGGGGTAATCTCTAACCTGATTGGAAGCTCTTCTGTCCCTCCACTGAGAGCTGTAGCCTTTAGCAGCTAGGGCTGATTTCTGCTTGTGTTTTCCCAGCTGCAGGGGGCTGCCATCTTGGGCTACGTGGGGCCTCTCCTCCCCCTTCTTTCCAAATGGCTCTGCGGGGCAAATACCATAGCCCCGACCTCAAGAATTAGCAACAAAAAACACAGCTTGTTCTACTAAGAGCTGCTGGCCATTAGCTGTGGCCTCCTGCTGAGAGCCTTCTCGCCCCCCCCCCTTTCTCCTACTTAAAGGGGAGTGTTCTTAAGGAGAAGCCTCTGGAATTCTCCTGTTACTCAGCAATCAGGGAAGAAAAGGACTTGCATAAATCGTGAGGCAAGGTTGCTATAACACCGGATGACAAGCCGAAGGGGATCCTCCCCTGGGGGGAGGAGTTCTCAGGTTGGGGGGGGTGTTTCTTCCTGCTGCATGCCTTGTGGCAGCTGCCTCTGCCTTTCCTACTTGGAGGTAGGCTGGGGGGAGGGGGGAATTGATCCACTGCCTGCCTCTTTAACCCCCCTTGATGGAGATATGCCTCCTTTTGGCCTTTGCCTGCCTCCCCCGCCCTTGGCTAATGCCTCTGCAATGGACTCTAACCTTTTTAAGGGCTCCTCAGAGCCTCTGCTGGTGGTTGTTGCTGCAGGGCTGAGAGCTAGGCTCCTGCCGGCCTCCTTTGAGCTGCTGGGGGCCACCATCTTGGACCAAGTGGTTTCAAGATGGCCCCCGGCTCCAAATTCAAAACACTCCTCTTTGCTGGAGCACATGGAAATGGCTTGTACCTTTGCAGGCTGCCATGCGGCTGCTGCTGGAGGCTCTCTCTCTCACCTCCCCCTGCCTCCCACAGCTCTTTCTGAGCCTCTTCGGCTCTCACCTTGTTCACTGGTGATCGCTGCAGCGCAGGCTTTCCAGGGCTTTTTAACAACCTGCGGTTTGTGGCTCAACCCCTGAGGGGAGCGGAGGAGTGCTCCTGCTCCTGAGAAGCCTCTGTGGCAAGGGCTTGCCTCTAGGAAGCTTGTGCCCTGTCCTCCTGCTTGCCCAGCAAAGGTCTTCACTGAGTGACTCCGTCTCACTCAGTGGCCAGGGCAGCGTGCTGCCCCAGGGGGCTTGTGGCAGTCCAGTCCTTGCAGGAGGAGGCTGTGCGCGATGTAGGGAGGCAGGATTCGCTGGGTCCAAGCTTATTTTCCTTAATCCTTTGTAAATTACTGGAGGTCCAGAGTGGTACAACCTTTCCAGTGAGTGGATGAGTCAAATATGGGGAATACCTGGTGGCCAGGGGGCTTTGCCCAAAGAGCTTATCTGCGCATTTACTGTGCATGTGCGAGGCGAATGGCCGCTAACCTTCTCCACTCCGGTCTGGGTGAGCGGAAAAACATTAAAATATACCAGCGACCTGGCTCGGGACCATGCAGGAGGGGGCCCCAGCGGTAGAGCGACATTTGGGGCACCCGAATTACCGTTTATTTGGAGAGTTGTCGCGGCTAGGCAGCCCCTGGGCCAGGAAATTACCCGCAGCATTTCCAACAGCGTTCGGCGGCACAAACCATGATCATGGTGGCGGCGTGCTGACGGCGCCGTCCTCGGCGGCTTCTCTTTGCAACTTTAGCCCCGTCTCTTCCGTCGACCATGAGGAGCCTTGGAAGGTGTCTGGCGGCTGTGATCCTAATCCCGGGGAGGTGGTAGACGACTCAGAGCGGCGCTGGATGAAGCTGGGCAGTCGGTCTGTTTGCCGCTGCCTCCTTAAGCGCCCCCCCCTGCTCCATCGGCCCTGCCGGCTTGCGAAACGCGTCGCCCTCGGCTCCTTTTGACATCTTTTGTTTTCGCTCTCATACTACTTGGACTGCACTAGACTATCCCAGAGAAGGGGCGGGCCTGGCAAGGCACCGGGCGAGATCAGGCAGTTGCCTTTGCTGCCCCTGTGGCCCTTTTGGATGCCCCCCCCTCCGCCCCATTTAATCTGGCCTTCTTTTCGGTGTGGCCTGTCCTGTGTGGTTTTTCACGGCTACGGGGTCCTTCTTGCCACCTGGCTCCCCTTATTTACAGCAGCTGGATGTTTGGACTTACAACCTGGCCCACCTAGTGTGTCTACTACCACCCGTGGAGGCTCAGAGATGTCATCTCAGCCCTTTCAAAGGAAACTCTTCCGGCCTTGGGCACAGTTTTTGGGACGTGGAGGAAGGGAGAGGGGCGGAACACCCCTCTCTGGACTGCACCCCCTCATTGAACTCTCACCAGAACTCTCACCAGACTTACAGAAGAGAAGGCTAAGACTATTAAGATCTTTTACATAAGCCTCATACGTTCTTTGCACGCTGCACAATTTTTAATTTTTAATTGGTATGATGAGTGCATGAGATTGCATGTGATTGAGTGAATGCTCCCACTTTTTTATTACCCTATGTTGCTGTATTTTATGTGTTTTTTAATTATCACGTGGGGATTGTCTGAGTGAACGAATGAGTGTGTTTGATTCGGAGGGCCTGTCAGGGAATGCGGGAGCTATAGGTGTGGTCGGGGGGACCACGGACACGGGAGTGGGCCGGAGCATTACGGTCGTAACGGGGAGGGGCAGATATGGCGGGGACTTTAGGGCTGGCCATTACCGGGGAAGGAGGGTTCGCTACGTCACAGAGATCCCTCCTTCCGGCCCTATGAGTCCCACTCCGAGGCCAGATGGCGCAAGTAATCAGGACCCTGGTCTCCGGCTGTTGTCGCTAAATGTCAGGTCTGTAGTTCACAAGGCTCCCCTCGTCCGGGACTTAATTTTAGACGAGGGGGCAGACCTGGCATGTATTACTGAAACCTGGCTGGGCCCGGAGGGAGGAGTCCCACTCGTAGAGATGTACCCAGAAGGATTTCAGGTGCTTCATCAGCCGAGAGCTCAGGGAAGGGGTGGGGGTGTGGCTATTGTTATTCGGGAGTCTTTAGTACCTCGTAGGATCCCTGCTCCGGAGCTTGTCGGGTGTGAGTCCCTGCTGGTGAAGTTGGACCTCA